>NW_027488879.1:0-225000 GCF_050948215.1 Halictus rubicundus
ACCTTAACCCCGGTCCCCCCAAGCGCCTCGGCGATCCTCCCGGAGAGGGCCCGTGCCTTCTCCTGGCACCCCGTGCCCCTGACCTCCAGGAGGATCCCGCCGGTTTTCGACCGCCTGGGAAGCACCCCCGACTCGATCCCGATAGACTTGAGGTCCACCCTCTCTTTTGCCCTGGCCATCACCTCCGAATAAGTGAGCTTGCAGCTCTCGGGGATGGTGATGGCCACTGCTCCGGTTCTGGGGGTGCGTCCCAGGCCACCGTCCCTCCCGGCGGCGGGCTTCGCCGCGCTCGCGCCGCCCTGCACTCGTGCGCCGCCCGCCGCCCTCGGCTCCCTCGCAGCCTGCAGCCGTGAAGCGGCGGCAGCTGCTTCGGCCGCGACTGCTCTCGCCGCAGCCTCCTCCGCGGCCATCTTCTTCTTGGCCCTCTTCGCCGCCTTGCTCGTCACCTCCATCCACGAGGCCGGGACGACCGGTGGCGGAATGACAACGGGGGGCACCACCCTCACGTTGGACACGACCACCGGTCCAGTCCCCTTGGTGACAGACGTCGCCGGCAGAGAAGCCACCGGCGTCGCCTCGCGCGCCGATTTACCCTCCGCCCGGAGGGCCGGGGCCAACCCGGCCAGAATCGTCCGGAACCGCTCCTCCATCCGGGCCTCTAGCTCCCGGTTCCTGGCCGTTATCAGCGCGCCGACCCGGAGAAGCAGGGCTTCGGAGTCCAAAACTCCCACTCCCTCCCCCGACGACCCCATCGCCTCCGTCCCCCGCGTACGGACCCCCGCTGTCGAGGAGGCGGGGGGCGCTTCCCCTATTGGCGCATGTCCCGCCCGGCGACCGCTGTCGGTGTTCGCCCGCCGCCCGGCCTCCATTGACCGGAGCCTCGACCGGAGGTCACCCGCCTCCTTCGCGAGGGCCGCATTCTGCTCGCGGAGACGGGCCACCTCCTGGCTCCCCTGCCACGCCATCCCGGTAAAGCACCGCTGCATCAAGGTGGTGCAGTGGGCCCTGGCGACTGCAGAACAATCCCGCAAGTCTTTAGCCAGGTCCCCCTTGAGGCCCTTTGAGACGGTGGAGACTCTCTCCACCCTCAACATCGCCTACTCCACCTCCCCTACTAGCTGCGCTGTCGGCATCCTCCCACCCAGCTCGATGAGGTCACCGACCCTCCTCTTCTGACTCCTCTCGGCGCGGCCGCCGAGGGCCAGTTCCATGATGGGCGTCCCCGACGAGCCCTCCCCGGGGTCCGTCCGCGACACCGACCCGCCGCGGGTGTGCTGCCCCCCCTCTAACCGGGCACGCTTGGGGTCAGAGACCCCAGATGTCGCGCCCCGCTTCTCCGCGCCCCCGCGCGTCACGATCGAGCCGACGGAGCTCGAGATGGAGATGATTGTTTCATCCCCATCCGAGTCCTCGTCCGCGATGACCACGACCGCGTCCTCCCCGGCAGTAACCGCTGCCATCCCCTCCCCGGCAGTGACCGCTGCCGTCTCTTCCCCCACCGTCGCTGCTGCCGTATCGGCAGCCTCCCCCACAACATCGAGATTTTTTTCGTTATTTTTTTCCATTTCTGGTCCCACGAGATTGGCAGGAAATACACGTCCGCCCGGGCAGAGCCTCCTTGCCCGGGTAAGGCTAATTTCCGCTGGAGTTCGCCAGGTATCCAGACGTTGGTGCGCTAGTGGCTGATGTACCCCACCAGCCACGCCCTGTAACAAGGGCGTACCCTCTCACCGCGCACCAAGCTTAGGGTGGGGGATTTTTTATAGAGGTTATCATCCTCGCGGCCCGGCCGGTTAAGGCAAGACCACCGTTCCGGTAAAACATGACCACCGGTTTACGGCAAGGGCCCTGCGGCGACCTCCCCGGTCGTTATCGCAGGACCCATTCCGCGGTTTTTCATCCCTCCGTGTGAGCCTTACCGGCAAGGGAGGCCCTGCCAGGATCCGAAGATCCCGCCGGCATCGCCTCACACATCATTAGGACTACTTCCCGCGGAATACCCCTCGCTCCGTTAGCAACACACAACTATGTGTGTTCCCAGGGATCACCACGAGGAGGTGGAGCGTAGAGGATTTTAGGGATATGACCGCCACCACTGTGGCATACCTAGTAGTGGATCCGAGTCACCACTACTAAGCCCATATCCCCTCGGTCCCCATCCTATCCTCTATCCTATCCTATCCTCTATCCTATCCTATCGTCTATCCTATCCGATCCTCTATCCTATCCTATCCTCTATCCTATCCTATCCTCTATCCTATCCAATCCCCTATCCTATCCTCTATCCGATCCTATCCTTTATCGTATCCTATCCTCTATCCTATAGTATCATCTATCCTATACCATTCTCTATCCTATCCAATCTTCTATCCTATCCTCTATCCTATCCTCTATCCTATCCTCTATCCTATCCTCTATCCTATCCTCTATCCTATCCTCTCCTGTGTCCTATCCTATCCTCTATCCTATCCAATCCCCAATTATATCCTCTATCCGATCCTATCCTCTATCCTATCCTATCCTCTATAATATCGTATCCTCTATCCTATCCAATCCTCTATCCTATAATATCCTGTATCCTATCCTATCCTCTACCCTATCCAATCGCCTATCCTATCCTCTATCCGATCCTATCCTCTATCCTATCCTCTCCTCTATCCTATCCTATTCTCTATCCTATCATCTACCCTATCCTATCCTCTATCCTATCCAATCACCTATCCTATCCTCTATCCGATCCTATCCTTTATCCTATCCTATCCTCTATCCTATAATATCATCTATCCTATACTATTCTCTATCCTATCTTATCCTGTATCCTATACTATCCTCTATCCTATCCAATCCTGTACCCTATCCTCTATCCAATCCTATCCTCAATCGTATCCTATCCTCTATCCTATCCTATCCTACCCTCTACCCTATCCTATCCTCTATCCTATCCTATCCTTTATCCTATCCAATTCCCTATCCTATCCTCTATCCGATCCTATCCTCTATCCTATCCTGTCCTCTATAATATCGTATCCTCTATCCTATCCTATCCTCTATCCTATACTATTCTCTATCATATCCTGTCCTCTATCCTATACTATCCTCTATCGTATCCTACCCTCTATCCGATCCTATCCTCTCTCCTATCCTATCCTCTACCCCATCCTATTCTGTATCCTATCCTATCCTCTATCCTATCCTATCCTCTATCCTATCGAATCCCCTATCCTATACTCCATCCTATCCTATCCGCTATCCTATCCTATCCTCTATCCTATCATATCCTCTATCGTCTGCTCTATCCTATCCTATCCTGTATCCTATCCTATCCTCTATCCTATCCAATCCCCTATCCTATCCTCTATCGTATCCGATCCTCTATCCTATCCTATCCTCCATCCTATCCTATCCTCTATCCTATCCTCTGTCCGATCCTATCCTCTATCCTATCCTATCCTCTACCCTATCCTATCTTCTATCCTATCCTATCCTCTATCCTATCCTATCCTCTATCCTATCCAATCCCCTATCCTATCCTCTATCCTATCCAATCCCCTATCCTATCCTCTATCCGATCCTATCCTTTATCCTATCCTATCCTCTATCCTATAGTATCATCTATCCTATACTATTCTCTATCCTATCCAATCTTCTATCCTGTCCTCTATCCTATCCTCTATCCTATCCTCTATCCTATCAACTATCCTATCCTCTATCCTATCCTCTCCTGTGTCCTATCCTATCCTCTATCCTATCCAATCCCCTATTATATCCTCTATCCGATCCTATCCTCTATCCTATCCTATCCTCTATAATATCGTATCCTCTATCCTATCCAATCCTCTATCCTATAATATCCTCTATCCTATCCTATCCTCTACCCTATCCAATCGCCTATCCTATCCTCTATCCGATCCTATCCTCTATCCTATCCTATCCTCTATCCTATCCTATTCTCTATCCTATCATCTATCCTATCCTATCCTCTATCCTATACAATCCCCTATTATATCCTCTATCCGATCCTATCCTCTATCCTATCCTATCCTCTATCCTATCCTATCCTCTATCCTATCTTATCCTCTATCCTATCCTATCCTCTATCCTATCCTATCCTCTATACTATCCAATCGCCTATCCTATCCTCTATCCGATCCTATCCTCTATCCTATCCTATCCTCTTTCCTGTCCTATTTTCTATCCTATCATCTACCCTATCCTATCCTCTATCCTATCCAATCACCTATCCTATCCTCTATACGATCCTATCCTCTATCCTATCCTATCCTCTATCCTATAATATCATCTGTCCTATACTATTCTCTATCCTATCCTATCCTCTATCCTATGCTATCCTCTATCGTATCCTATCCTCTATCCGATCCTATCCTCTATGCTATCCTATCCTCTATCCTCTACCCTATCCTATCACCTATCCTATCCTATCCTGTTTCCTATCCTATTCTCTATCCTAACATCTACCCTATGCTATCCTCTATCCTATCCAATCCCGTATCCTATCTTCTATCCGATCCTATCCTTTATCCTATCCTATCCTCTATCCTATAATATCATCCATCCTATACTATTCTCTATCCTATCTTATCCTGTATCCTATACTATCCTCTATCCTATCCAATCCTGTACCCTATCCTCTATCCTATCCTATCCTCAATCCTATCCTATCCTCTACCCTATCCTATCCTCTATCCTATCCTATCCTACCCTCTACCCTATCCTATCCTCTATCCTATCCTATCCTCTATCCTATCCTATCCTCTATCCTATCCAATTCCCTATCCTATCCTCTATCCGATCCTATCCTCTATCCTATCCTATCCTCTATAATATCGTATCCTCTATCCTATCCTATCCTCAATCCTATCCTATCCTCTACCCTATCCTATCCTCTATCCTATCCTATCCTACCCTCTACCCTATGCTATCCTCTATCCTATCCTATCCTCTATCCTATCCTATCCTCTATCCTATCCAATCCACTATCCTATCAACTATCCGATCCTGTCCTCTATCCTATCCTATCCTCTATCCTATCCTATCCGCTATCCTATCCTATCCTCTATCCTATCCAATTCCCTATCCTATCCACTATCCTATCCTATCCTCAATCCTATCCTATCTTCAACCCTATCCTATCCTCTATCCTATCCTATTCTATCCTCTATCCTATCCTATCCTCTATCCTATAATATCCTCTATCCTATCCTATCCTATCCTCTATCCTATCCTATCCTCTATCGTCTCCTCTATCCTATCCTATCCTGTATCCTATCCTATCCTCTATCCTATCCAATCCCCTATCCTGTACTCTGTCCAATCCTATCCTCTATCCTATCCTATCTTCTATCCTATCATATCCTCTATCCTATCCAATCCCCTATCCTATCCTCTATCCTATATTATCATCTATCCTATCCTATCCTCTATCCTATAATATCCTCTATCCTATCCAATCCTCTATCCTATCCTCTGCCCTATCCTATCCTCTATCCTATAATATCCTCTATCCTATCCAATCCTCTATCCTATCCTCTACCCTATCCTATCCTCTATAATATCGTGTCCTCTATCCTATCCTCTATCCTACACTATCATCTAACCTATCCTATTCTCTATCCTATCCTCTATTGTCTGTTCTATCCTATCCTATCCACTATCCTATCCTATCCTCAATCCTCTCCTATCCTCTATTCTATCCTATCCTGTATACTATCCTATCCTCTATCCTGTAATATCCTCTATCGTATCCTCTATCCGATCCAATCCTCTATCCTATCCTATCCTCTATCCTATCCTATTCTCTATCCTATCCTCTACCCTATACTATCATCTATCATATCCTATTCTCTATCCTATCCTCTATCGTCTGCTCTATCCTATCCTATCCACTATACTATCCTATCCTCTACCCTATCCTCTATTATATCCAATCCCCTATCCTATCCACTATCCGATCCTATCCTCTATCCTATCCTATCCTCTATAATATCCTATCCTCTATCCTATCCTATCCTCTACCCTATCCTATCCTCTTTCCTATCCTATCCTCTATCCTATGATATCATCTATCCTATACTATTCTCTATCCTATCCTATTCTCTATCCTATATTCTACCCTATCCTATCCTCTATCCTATAATATCATTCATCCTATACTATTCTCTATCCTATCCTATCCTCTATCCTATCTTATACTCTGTCCTATCCTATTCTCTATCCTATCCTCTACCCTATCCTATCCTCTATCCTATAATATCATTCATCCTATACTATTCTCTATCCTATCCTATATTCTATCCTATCCTATCCTCTATCCTATCCTATTCTGTATCCTATACTCTACCCTATCCTATCCTCTATCCTATCCTATCCTCTATCGTATCCTATCCTCTACACTATCCTATCCTCAATCCTATCCGATCCTCTATTCTATCCAATCCCCTATCCTATCCTCTATCCGAACCTATCCTCTATCCTATCCTATCCTCTATCCTATAATATCATCTACCCTATACTATTTTCTATCCTATCCTCTATCCTATCTTATCCTCTATCCTATCCTATTCTGTATCCTATACCCTACCCTATCCTATCCTCTATCCTATCCTATTCTCTATCCTATCCTCTACCCTATACTATCATCTATCCTATCCTATTCTCTATCCTATCCTCTATCGTCTGCTCTATCCTATCCTATCCGCTATACGATCCTATCCTCTGTCGTATCCTATCCTCGATCCGATCGTATCCTCTATCCTATCCTATCCTATATCCTATCCTATTCTCTATCCTATCCTATACCCTATCCTATCCTCTATCGTATCCTATCCTCTACCCTATCCTATCCTCTATCCTATCCGATCCTCTATTCTATCCAATCCCCTATCCTATCCTCTATCCGAACCTATCCTCTATCCTATCCTATCCTCTATCCTATAATATCATCTACCCTATTCTATCCTCTATCCTATCCTATTCTCTATCCTATCCAATACCCTATACTATCATCTATCCTATCCTATTCTCTATCCTATCCTCTATCGTCTGCTCTATCCTATCCTATCCGCTATACGATCCTATCCTCAATCCTATCCTATCCTCTATCCTATCCAATCACCTATCCTATCCTCTATACGATCCTATCCTCTATCCTACCCAATCCTCTATCCGATCCTATCCTCTATCCCATCTTATCCTCTATCCTATCCTATTCTGTATCCTATACTCTACTCTATCCTATCCTCTATCCTATCCTATCCTCTATCCTATCCTATCCTCTACCCTATCCTATCCTCTATCCTATCCAATCCCCTATCCTATCCTCTATCTGATCCTATCCTCTATCCTACCCTATCCTGTACCCTATCCTATCCTTTATCCTATCCTATCCTCTATACTACCCAATCCCCTATCCTATCCTCTATCTGATCCTATCCTCTATCCTATCCAATCCTCTATCCTATACTGTCAGCTATCCTATTCTCTATCCTATCCTCTATCGTCTGTTCTATCCTATCCTATCCAGTATGCTATCCTATCCTCAATCCTCTCCTATCCTCTATCCAATCCTATCTTCTATCGTATCCTATCCTCTATCCTATCCTATCCTGAACCCTATCGTATCCTCAATCCTATCCTATACTCCATCCTATCCTATCCGCCATCCTATCCTATCCTCTATCCTATCCAATCTCCTATCCTATCCTCTATCCGATCCTATCCTCTATCCTATCCTATCCTCTTTCCTATCCTTTTCTCTATCCTAACATCTACCCTATCCTACCCTCTATCCTATCCAATCCCCTATCCTATCCTCTATCCGATCCTATCCTTTATCCTATCCTATCCTCTATCCTATAATATCATCTATCCTATACTATTCTCTATCCTATCTTATCCTGTATCCTATACTATCCTCTATCCTATCCAATCCTGTACCCTATCCTCTATCCTATCCTATCCTCAATCCTATCCTATCCTCTACCCTATCCTATCCTCTATCCTATCCTATCCTACCATCTACCCTATCCTATCCTCTATCCTATCCTATCCTACCCTCTACCCTATCCTATCCTCTATCCTATCCTATCCTCTATGCTATCCAATTCCCTATCCTATCCTCTATCCGATCCTATCCTCTATCCTATCCTATCCTCTATGCTATCCAATTCCCTATCCTATCCTCTATCCGATGCTATCCTCTATCCTATCCTATCCTCCATCCTATCCTATCCTCTATACTATCCAATCACCTATCCTATCCTCTATCCGATCCTATCCTGTGTCCTATCCTATCCTCTATCCTATTCAATCCCCTATCCTATCCTCAACCCTATCCTATCCTCTATCCTATCCTATTCTATCCTCTATCCTATCCTATCCTCTATCCTATAATATCCTCTATCCTATCCTATCCTATCCTCTATCCTATCCTATCCTCTATCGTCTCCTCTATCCTATCCTATCCTGTATCCTATCCTATCCTCTATCGTCTGATCTATCCTATCCTATCCTGTATCCTATCCTATCCTCTATCCTATCCAATCCCCTATCCTGTACTCTGTCCAATCCTATCCTCTATCCTATCCTATCCTCTATAATATCGTATTCTCTATCCTATCCTCTATCCTATACTATCATCTAACCTATCATATCCTCTATCCTATCCAATCCCCTATCCTATCCTCTATCCTATCCTATCCTCCATCCTATCCTATCCTCTATACTATCCAATCCTCTATCCTATCCTCTATCCGATCCTATCGTCTATCCCATCCTATCCTCTATCCTGTCCTATTCTCTATCCTATCATCTGCCCTATCCTATCCTCTATAATATCCAATCACCTATCCTATCCTCTATACGTTCCTATCCTCTACCATATCCTATCCTCTATCCTATCCTATCCTCTTTCCTATCCTATTCTCTATCCTATCATCTAGCCTATCCTATTCTCTATCCTATCCAATCCCCTATCATATCCTCTATCCGATCCTATCCTTTATCCTATCCTATCCTCTATCCGATCCTATCCTTTATCCTATCCTATCCTCTATCCTATAGTATCATCTATCCTATACTCTTCTCTATCCTATCCAATCTTCTATCCTATCCTCTATCCTATCCTCTATCCTATCCTCTATCCTATCATCTATCCTATCCTCTATCCTATCCTATCCTCTATCCTTTCATATCCTCTATCCTATCCTATCCTCTATCCTATTCTATCCTCTATCCTATCCTATCCTCTATCCTATCCTATCCTCTATCCTATCCTATCCTCTATCCTATCCTATCCTCTATCCTATCCTATCCTCTATTCTATCCAATCACCTATCCTATCCTCTATACGATCCAATCCTTTATCCTATCCTATCCTCTTTACTATAATATCATCTATCCTATACTATTCTCTATCCTATCCTATCCACTATCCTATCCTATCCTCTATGCTATCCTATCCTCTATCCTAATCTATCCTGTATACTATCCAATCCCCTATCCTATCCTCTATCCTATCCTATCCTCTACCCTATCCTATCCTCTACCCTATCCTATCTTCTATCCTATCCAATTCCCTATCCTATCCTCTATCCGTTCCTATCCTCTATCCTATCCTATCCTCTATCCTATAATATCATCTATCCTATACTATTCTCTATCCTATCCTATTCTCTATCCTATCGTCTACCCTATCCTATCCTCTATCCTATAATATCATTTATCCTATACTATTCTCTATCCTATCCTATCCACTATCCTATCCTATCCTCTATCCTATCCTATCCTATCCTATCCTCTATCCTATCCAATCCCCTATCCTATACTATCATCTAACCTATCCTATTCTCTATCCTATCCCATCCTCTATCCTATCTTATCCTCTATCCTATCCTATTCTCTATCCTATCCCATCCTCTATCCTATCTTATCCTCTATCCTATCCTATTCTCTATCCTATCCTCTACCCTATCCTATCCTCTATCCTATCGTATCCTCTATCCTATCCAATCCCCTATCATATCCTCTATCCGATCCTATTCTCTATCCTATCCTATCCTCTATCCTATCCTATTCTCTATCCTATCCTCTACCCTATCCTATCCTCCATCCTATACTATCATCTATCGTATCCTATCCTCTATCCGATCCTATCCTCTATCCCATCCTATCCTCTATCCTATCCTATTCTGTATCCTATACTCTACCCTATCCTATCCTCTATCCTATCTCATCCTCTATCCTATCTTATCCTCTATCCTATCCTATCCTCTATCCTATCCTCTATACTATCCTACTCTGTATCCTATACTCTACCCTATCCTATCCTCTATCCTATCCTATCCTCTATCGTCTGTTCTATCCTATCCTATCCACTATCCTATCCTATCCTCAATCCTCTCCTATCCTCTATCCTATCCTATCTTCTATCCTATCATATCCTCTATCCTATCCAATCCCCTATCCTATCCTCTATCCTATCCTATCATCTATCCTATCCTATCCTCTATCCTATAATATCCTCTATCCTATCCAATCCTCTATCCTATCCTCTACCCTATCCTATCCTCTTTCCTATACTATCCTCTATCGTATCCTATCCTGTATCCGATCATATCCTCTATCCTACCCTATCCTCTATGCGATCCTATCCTCTATCCTATCCTATCCTATATCCTATCCTATTCTGTATCCTATACTCTACACTATCCTATCCTCTATCCTATCCTATCCTCTATCCTATCCTATCCTCTACCCTATCCTATCCTCTATCCTATCCTATCTTCTATCCTATCCAATTCCCTATCCTATCCTCTATCCGTTCCTATCCTCTATCCTATCCTATACTCTATCCTATAATATCATCTATCCTATACTATTCTCTATCCTATCCTATTCTCTATCCTATCCTCTACCCTATCCTATCCTCTATCCTATAATATCATTTATCCTATACTATTCTCTATCCTATCCTATCTTCTATCCTATCTTATCCTCTATCCTATCCTATTCTCTATCCTATCCTCTACCCTATCCTATCCTATTCTCTATCCTATCCTCTATCGTTTGCTCTATCCTATCCTATCCACTATCCCATCCTATCCTCAATCCTATCCTATCATCTATCCTATCCAATCACCTATCCTATCCTCTATACGATCCTATCCTCTATCCTACCCTATCCTCTATCCGATCCTATCCTCTATCCTATCCTATCCTCTATCCTATCCAATCCCCTATCCTATCCTATATCCTATCCAATCCCCTATCCTATCCACTATCCGATCCTATCCTCTATCCTATCCTATCCTCTATAATATCGTATCCTCTATCCTATCCTATCCTCTACCCTATACTATTCTCTATCCTATCTTATCCTCTATAATATCGTGTCCTCTATCCTATCCTCTATCCTACACTATCATCTAACCTATCCTATTCTCTATCCTATCCCATCCTCTATCCTATTTTATCCTCTATCCTATCCTATTCTCTATCCTATCCTCTACCCTATCCTATCCTCTATCCTATCGTATCCTCTATCCTATCCAATCCCCTATCATATCCTCTATCCGATCCTATTCTCTATCCTATCCTATCCTCTATCCTATCCTATTCTCTATCCTATCCTCTACCCTATCCTCTCCTATTCTCTATCCTATCCTCTATCGTTTGCTCTATCCTATCCTATCCACTATCCCATCCTATCCTCAATCCTATCCTATCATCTATCCTATCCAATCACCTATCCTATCCTCTATACGATCCTATCCTCTATCCTACCCTATCCTCTACACTATCCTATCCTCTATCCTATCATATCCTCTATCCTATCCTATTCTCTATCCTATCCTCTACCCTATCCTATCCTCTATCCTATCGTATCCTCTATCCTATCCAATCCTCTATCCTATCCTCTATCCGATCCAATCCTCTATCCTATCCTATCCTCTATCCTATCCTATTCTCTATCCTATCCTCTACCCTATACTATCATCTATCCTAGCCTATTCTCTATCCTATCCTCTATCGTCTGCTCTATCCTATCCTATCCACTATACTATCCTATCCTCTATCCTATCCTATCCTCTATCTTATCCTATCCTCTATCCTATCCTATCCTCTATCCTATCCAATCCCCTATCCTATCCAATCATCTATCCTATCCACTATCCGATCCTATCCTCTATCCTATCCTATCCTCTATAATATCGTATCCTCTATCCTATCCTATCCTCTATCCTATACTATTCTCTATCCTATCCTATCCTCTATCCTATAATATCCTCTATCCTATAATATCATCTATCCTATACTATTCTCTATCCTATCCTATCCTCTATCCTATATTATCCTCTATCGTATCCTATCCTCTATCCTATCATATCCTCTATTCTATCCAATCCCCTATCCTATCATCTATCCTATACAATCATCTAACCTATCCTATTCTCTATCCTATCCTCTATCGTCTGTTCTATCCTATCCTATCTTCTATCCTCTCATATGCTCTATAGTATCCAATCCCCTATCCTATCCTCTATCATATCCTATCCTCAATACTACCCAATCCCCTATCCTATATTCTATCCGATTATATCCTCTATCCTATCCTATCCGCTATCCTATAATATCCTCTATCCTATCCTATACTCTATCCTATCCTCTATCCTATCCTATACTCTATCCTATCCTCTATCCTATCCTAGAACTCAACCCTTTCCTATCCTCAATCCTATCCTATACTCCATCCTACCCTATCCGCTATCCTATCCTATCCTGTATCCTATCCAATCTTCTATCCTATCCTCTATCCTATCCTCTATCCTATCCTCTATCCTATCATATCCTCTATCCTATCCTATTCTCTATCCTATCCTCTACCCTATCCTATCCTCTATCCTATCGTATCCTCTATCCTATCCAATCCTCTATCCTATCCTCTATCCGATCCAATCCTCTATCCTATCCTATCCTCTATCCTATCCTATTCTCTATCCTATCCTCTACCCTATACTATCATCTATCCTAGCCTATTCTCTATCCTATCCTCTATCCTATCCTATCCTCTATCTTATCCTATCCTCTATCCTATCCTATCCTCTATCCTATCCAATCCCCTATCCTATCCAATCATCTATCCTATCCACTATCCGATCCTATCCTCTATCCTATCCTATCCTCTATAATATCGTATCCTCTATCCTATCCTATCCTCTATCCTATACTATTCTCTATCCTATCCTATCCTCTATCCTATAATATCCTCTATCCTATAATATCATCTATCCTATACTATTCTCTATCCTATCCTATCCTCTATCCTATATTATCCTCTATCGTATCCTATCCTCTATCCTATCATATCCTCTATTCTATCCAATCCCCTATCCTATCATCTATCCTATACAATCATCTAACCTATCCTATTCTCTATCCTATCCTCTATCGTCTGTTCTATCCTATCCTATCTTCTATCCTCTCATATGCTCTATAGTATCCAATCCCCTATCCTATCCTCTATCATATCCTATCCTCAATACTACCCAATCCCCTATCCTATATTCTATCCGATTATATCCTCTATCCTATCCTATCCGCTATCCTATAATATCCTCTATCCTATCCTATACTCTATCCTATCCTCTATCCTATCCTATACTCTATCCTATCCTCTATCCTATCCTAGAACTCAACCCTTTCCTATCCTCAATCCTATCCTATACTCCATCCTACCCTATCCGCTATCCTATCCTATCCTGTATCCTATCCAATCTTCTATCCTATCCTCTATCCTATCCTCTATCCTATCCTCTATCCTATCCTATCCTCTATCTTATCCTATTCTCTATCCTATCCTCTACCCTATACTATCATCTATCCTATCCTATTCTCTATCCTATCCTCTATCGTCTGCTCTATCCTATCCTATCCACTATACTATCCTATCCTCTATCCTATCCTATCCTCTATCCTATCCTATCCTCTACGCTATCCTATCCTCTATCCTATCCGATCCTCTATTCTATCCAATCAACTATCCTATCCTCTATCCGAACCTATCCTCTATCCCATCCTATCCTCTATCGTATGCTATCCTCCTATCCGATCGTATCCTCTATCCTATCCTATCCTCTATCCTATCCTATTCTCTATCCTATCCTCTACCCTATCCTATCCTCCATCCTATAATATCATCTATCGTATACCATTCTCTATCCTATCCTATCCTATTCTGTAACCTATACTCTACCCTATCCTATCGTCTATCCTATCCTATCCTCTACCCTATCCTATCCACTATCCTACCCAATCCCCTATCCTATCTTCTATCCTATCCGATCCTCTATTCTATCCAATCCCCTATCCTATCCTCTATCCGAACCTATCCTCTATCCTATACTATCCTCTATCGTATCCTATCCTCCTATACGATCTTATCCTCCATCCAACCCTATCCTCTATCCTATCCTATCTTCTATCCTATCCAATCACCTATCCTATCCTCTTTACGATCCTATCCTCTATCCTATCCTATCCTCTATCCTATCGAATCCTCTATCCTATCCTATCTCCTACCTTATTATATCCTCTATACAATCCAATCCCCTATCCTATCCTATCCTCTATCCTATCCAATCACCTATCCTATCCTCTATCCGATCCTATCCTCTATCCTATCCTATCCTCTATCCTATCCTATTCTGTATCCTATACTCTACCCTATCCTATCCTGTATCCGATCCTATCCTCTACCCTATCCTATCCTCTATGCTATCCTATCCTATCCTCTACCCTATCCTATCCTCTATCCTATCCTATCGTCTATCCTATCCTATCCTCTATAGTATCCAATCCCCTATCCTATCCACTATCCTATCCTATCCTCAATCCTATCCTATCCTCAACCCTATCCTATCCTCTATCCTATCCTATCCTATCCTCTATCCTATCCTATCCTCTATCCTATCCTATCCTCTATCCTATCCAATCACCTATCCTATCCTCTATCCGATCCTATCCTCTATCCTATCCTATCCTCTATCCTATCCTATTCTGTATCCTATTCTCTGCCCTATCCTATTGTCTATCCTATCCTATCCTCTATCCTATACTATCCTGTATCGTATCCTATCCTCTATCCTATCCTATCCTCTATTCTATCCAATCCCCTATCCTATCCAATCTTCTATTCTATCCTCTATCCTATCCTCTATCCTATCCTCTATCCTATCCTATCCTCTATCCTATCCGATCCTCTATTCTATCCTATCCTCTATCCTATTATATCCTCTATACTATCCAATCCCCTATCCTATCCTCTATCCGATCCTATCCTCTATCACATCCTATCCTCTATAGTATCCTATTCTCTATCCTATCCTCTACCCTATCCTATCCTCTATCCTATCCAATCACCTATCCTATCCTCTATACGATCTTATCCTCTATCCTATCCTATCCTCTATCCTATAATATCATCTATCCTATACTATTCTCTATCCTATCCTATCCTCTATCCTATACTATCGTCTATCGTATCCTATCCTCTATCCTATCCTATCCTGAACCCTATCCTATCCTCAATCCTATAATATACTCCATCCTATCCTATCTGCTATCCTATCCTATCCTCTATCCTATCCTCTATCCTATCCTATTCTCTATCCTATAATATCTTCTATTCTATACTATTCTCTATACTATCCTATCCTCTATCCTATACTATCCTTTATCCTATAATATCCTCTATCCTATCCAATCCTCTATACTATCCTCTATCGTATCCTATCCTCTATCCGATCCTATCCTCTATCCCATCCTATCCTCTATCCTATCCTATTCTCTATCCTATCCTCTACCCTATCCTATCCTCTATCCTATCCAATCACCTATCCTATCCTCTATACGATCCTATCCTCTATCCTATCCTATCCTCTATCCTATAATATCATCTATCCTATACTATTCTCTATCCTATACTATCCTCTATCCTATACTATCCTCTATCGTATCCTATCCTCTATCCTATCCGATCCTCTATTCTATCCTATCCTCTATACTATCCAATCCCCTATCCTATCCTCTATCCTATCCTCTATCCTATCCTCTATCCAATAATATCTTGTGTTCTATACTATTCTCTATCCTATCCTATCCTCTATTCTATCCAATCCCCTATCCTATCATCTATCCGAACCTACCCTCTATCCTATCGTATCCTCTATCCTATCCTATCGTCTATCCTATCCTATCCTCTATCCTATCCAATCCCCTATCCTATCCACTATCCTATCCTATCCTCAATCCTATCCTATCCTCAACCCTATCCTATCCTCTATCCTATCCAATCACCTATCCTATCCTCTATCCGATCCTATCCTCTATCACATCCTATCCTCTATCCTATCCTATTCTCTATCCTATCCTCTACCCTATCCTATCCTCTATCCTATCCAATCACCTATCCTATCCTCTATACGATCCTATCCACTATCCTATAATATCATCTATCCTATACTATTCTCTATCCTATCCTATCCTCTATCCTATACTATCCTCTATCGTATCCTATCCTATCCTCTATCCTATCCTATTCTGTATCCTATACTCTACCCTATCCTATCCTGTATCCTATCCTATCCTCTATCCTATCCTATCCTCTACCCTATCCTATCCTCTATCCTATCCAATCCCCCATCCTATCCTCTATACGATCCTATCCTCTATCCTATCCTATCCTCTATCCTATCCTATCCTCTATCCTATCCTATTCTGTATCCTATTCTCTGCCCTATCCTATTCTCTATCCTATCCTATCCTCTATCCTACACTATCCTGTATCGTATCCTATCCTCTATACTATCCTATCCTCTATTCTATCCAACCCCCTATCCTATCCAATCTTCTATCCTATCCTCTATCCTCTCCTCTATCCAATCCTCTATCCTATCCTATCCTCTATCCTATCGAATCCTCTATCCTATCCTATCCTCTACCCTATTATATCCTCTATACTATCCAATCCCCTATCCTATCCTATCCTCTATCCTATCCAATCACCTATCCTATCCTCTATCCGATCCTATCCTCTATCCTATCCTATCCTCTATCCGATCCTATCCTCTATCCCATCCTATCCTCTATCCTATCCTATTCTCTATCCTACCCTGTACCCTATCCTATCCTCCATCCTATACTATCATCTATCGTATCCTATTCTCTATCCTATCCTCTATCGTCTGCTCTATCCTATCCTATCCACTATCCTATCCTATCCTCTATCCTATTCTATTCTCTATCCTATCCTATTTTGTATCCTATTCTCTGCCCTATCCTATTCTCTATCCTATACTATCCTCTATCCTATACTATCCTCTATCGTATCCTATCCTCTATCCTATCCGATCCTCTATTCTATCCTATCCTCTATACTATCCAATCCCCTATCCTATCCTCTATCCTATCCTCTATCCTATCCTCTATCCAATAATATCTTGTGTTCTATACTATTCTCTATCCTATCCTATCCTCTATTCTATCCAATCCCCTATCCTATCATCTATCCGAACCTACCCTCTATCCTATCCTATCCTCTATCCTATCCTATCGTCTATCCTATCCTATCCTCTATCCTATCCAATCCCCTATCCTATCCACTATCCTATCCTATCCTCAATCCTATCCTATCCTCAACCCTATCCTATCCTCTATCCTATCCAATCACCTATCCTATCCTCTATCCGATCCTATCCTCTATCACATCCTATCCTCTATCCTATCCTATTCTCTATCCTATCCTCTACCCTATCCTATCCTCTATCCTATCCAATCACCTATCCTATCCTCTATACGATCCTATCCTCTATCCTATAATATCATCTATCCTATACTATTCTCTATCCTATCCTATCCTCTATCCTATACTATCCTCTATCGTATCCTATCCTATCCTCTATCCTATCCTATTCTGTATCCTATACTCTACCCTATCCTATCCTGTATCCTATCCTATCCTCTATCCTATCCTATCCTCTACCCTATCCTATCCTCTATCCTATCCAATCCCCCATCCTATCCTCTATACGATCCTATCCTCTATCCTATCCTATCCTCTATCCTATCCTATCCTCTATCCTATCCTATTCTGTATCCTATTCTCTGCCCTATCCTATTCTCTATCCTATCCTATCCTCTATCCTACACTATCCTGTATCGTATCCTATCCTCTATACTATCCTATCCTCTATTCTATCCAACCCCCTATCCTATCCAATCTTCTATCCTATCCTCTATCCTCTCCTCTATCCAATCCTCTATCCTATCCTATCCTCTATCCTATCGAATCCTCTATCCTATCCTATCCTCTACCCTATTATATCCTCTATACTATCCAATCCCCTATCCTATCCTATCCTCTATCCTATCCAATCACCTATCCTATCCTCTATCCGATCCTATCCTCTATCCTATCCTATCCTCTATCCGATCCTATCCTCTATCCCATCCTATCCTCTATCCTATCCTATTCTCTATCCTACCCTGTACCCTATCCTATCCTCCATCCTATACTATCATCTATCGTATCCTATTCTCTATCCTATCCTCTATCGTCTGCTCTATCCTATCCTATCCACTATCCTATCCTATCCTCTATCCTATTCTATTCTCTATCCTATCCTATTCTGTATCCTATTCTCTGCCCTATCCTATTCTCTACCCTATCCTATCCTCTATCCTATACTATCCTGTATCGTATCCTATCCTCTATCCTATCCTATCCTCTATTCTATCCAATCCCCTATCCTATCCAATCTTCTATCCTATCCTCTATCCTATCCTCTATCCTATCCTCTATCCTATCCTATCCTCTATCCTATCCGATCCTCTATTCTATCCTATCCTCTATCCGATCCTATCCTCTATCACATCCTATCCTCTATCCTATCCTATTCTCTATCCTATCCTCTACCCTATCCTATCCTCTATCCTATCCAATCACCTATCCTATCCTCTATACGATCCTATCCTCTATCCTATCCTATCCTCTATCCTATAATATCATCTATCCTATACTATTCTCTATCCTATACTATCCTCTATCCTATACTATCCTCTATCGTATCCTATCCTCTATCCGATCCTATCCTCTATCCTATCCTATCCTCTATCCTATCCTATTCTGTATCCTATTCTCTGCCCTATCCTATTCTCTATCCTATCCTATCCTCTATCCTATACTATCCTGTATCGTATCCTATCCTCTATCCTATCCTATCCTCTATTCTATCCAATCCCCTATCCTATCCAAGCTTCTATTCTATCCTCTATCCTATCCTCTATCCTATCCGATCCTCTATTCTATCCTATCCTCCATACTATCCAATCCCCTATCCTATCCTCTATCCGATCCTATCCTCTATCACATCCTATCCTCTATAGTATCCTATTCTCTATCCTATCCTCTATCCTATCCTATCCTCTATCCTATCCTATCCTCTATCCTATAATATCATCTATCCTATACTATTCTCTATCCTATCCTATCCTCTATCCTATACTATCCTCTATCGTATCCTATCCTATCCTCTATCCTATCCTATTCTGTATCCTATACTCTACCCTATCCTATCCTGTATCCTATCCTATCCTCTATCCTATCCTATCCTCTACCCTATCCTATCCTCTATCCTATCCAATCCCCCATCCTATCCTCTATACGATCCTATCCTCTATCCTATCCTATCCTCTATCCTATCCTATCCTCTATCCTATCCTATTCTGTATCCTATTCTCTGCCCTATCCTATTCTCTATCCTATCCTATCCTCTATCCTATACTATCCTCTATCGTATCCTATCCTATCCTCTATCCTATCCTATTCTGTATCCTATACTCTACCCTATCCTATCCTGTATCCTATCCTATCCTCTATCCTATCCTATCCTCTACCCTATCCTATCCTCTATCCTATCCAATCCCCCATCCTATCCTCTATACGATCCTATCCTCTATCCTATCCTATCCTCTATCCTATCCTATCCTCTATCCTATCCTATCCTCTATCCTATCCTATTCTGTATCCTATACTCTACCCTATCCTATCCTGTATCCGATCCTATCCTCTACCCTATCCTATCCTCTATGCTATCCTATCCTATCCTCTAATCTATCCTATCCTCTATCCTATCCTATCGTCTATCGTATCCTATCCTCTATCCTATCCAATCCCCTATCCTATCCACTATCCTATCCTATCCTCAATCCTATCCTATCCTCAACCCTATCCTATCCTCTATCCTATCCTATCCTATCCTATCCTCTATCCTATCCTATCGTCTATCCTATCCAATCACCTATCCTATCATCTATCCTATCCTATCCTCTATCCTATCCTATTCTGTATCCTATTCTCTGCCCTATCCTATTCTCTATCCTATCCTATCCTCTATCCTATTATATCCTCTATACTATCCAATCCCCTATCCTATCCTCTATCAAATCCTATCCTCTATCACATCCTATCCTCTATCCTATCCTATCCTCTATCCTATCCTCTATCCTATCCTATCCTCTATCCTATCCAATCACCTATCCTATCCTCTATACGATCCTATCCTCTATCCTATCCTATCCTCTATCCAATAATATCATCTATCCTATACTATTCTCTATCGTATCCTATCCTCTATCCTATACTATCCTCTATCGTATCCTATCCTCTATCCTATTCTATCCTGAACCCTATCGTATCCTCAATCCTATCCTATACTCCATCCTATCCTATCGGCTATCCTATCCTCTCCTCTATACTACCCAATCCCCTATCCTATCCTCTATCCGATCCTATCCTCTATCCTATCCTATCCTCTATCCTATAATATCATCTATCCTATACTATTCTCTATCGTATCCTATCCTCTATCCTATCCGATCCTCCATCCTATCCTATCCTCTATCCTATTATATCCTCTATACTATCCAATCCCCTATCCTATCCTCTATAAGTTTCTATCCTCTACCCTATCCTATCCTCTATCCTATAATATCATCTATCCTATACTATTCTCTATCCGATCCTATCCTCTATCCTATCCTCTATCCTATAATATCCTCTATCCTATAATATCATCTATCCTATACTATTCTCTATCCTATCCTGTCCTCTATCCTATACTATCCTCTATCGTATCCTATCCTCTATCCTATACTATCGTCTATCGTATCCTATCCTCTATTCTATCCTATCCTCTATTCTATCCAATTCCCTATCCTATCGTCTATCCGAACCTATCCTCTATCCTATCCTATCCTCTATCCTATAATATCATCTATCCTATACTATTCTCTATCGTATCCTATCCTCTATCCTATACTATCGTCTATCGTATCCTATCCTCTATCCTATCCTATCCTGAACCCTATCCTATCCTCAATCCTATAATATACTCCATCCTATCCTATCTGCTATCCTATCCTATCCTCTATCCTATCCAATCTTCTATCCTATCCTCTATCCTATCCTCTATCCTATCCTCTATCCTATCCTATTCTCTATCCTATAATATCTTCTATTCTATACTATTCTCTATACTATCCTATCCTCTATCCTATACTATCCTCTATCGTATCCTATCCTCTATCCTATCCTATCCTCTATTCTATACAATCCCCTATCCTATCATCTATCCGAACCTATCCTCTATCCTATCCTATCCTCTATCCTATAATATCATCTATCCTATCCTCAATCCTATCCTGTCCTCAATCCTCTCCTATCCTCTATCCTATCCTATCCTGTATCCTATCCTATCCTTTATCCTATAATATCCTCTATCCTATCCAATCCTCTATACTATCCTCTATCGTATCCTATCCTCTATCCGATCCTATCCTCTATCCCATCCTATCCTCTATCCTATCCTATTCTCTATCCTACCCTGTACCCTATCCTATCCTCCATCCTATACTATCATCTATCGTATCCTATTCTCTATCCCATCCTCTATCGTCTGCTCTATCCTATCCTATCCACTATCCTATCCTATCCTCTATCCTATTCTATTCTCTATCCTATCCTATTCTGTATCCTATTCTCTGCCCTATCCTATTCTCTATCCTATCCTATCCTATCCTCCATCCTATACTATCCTGTATCGTATCCTATCCTCTATCCTATCCTATCCTCTATTCTATCCAATCCCCTATCCTATCCAATCTTCTATCCTATCCTCTATCCTATCCTCTATCCTATCCTCTATCCTATCCTATCCTCTATCCTATCCGATCCTCTATTCTATCCTATCCTCTATACTATCCAATCCCCTATCCTATCCTCTACCCGATCCTATCCTCTATCACATCCTATCCTCTATCCTATCCTATTCTCTATCCTATCCTCTACCCTATCCTATCCTCTATCCTATCCAATCACCTATCCTATCCTCTATACGATCCTATCCTCTATCCTATCCTATCCTCTATCCTATAATATCATCTATCCTATACTATTCTCTATCCTATACTATCCTCTATCCTATACTATCCTCTATCGTATCCTATCCTCTATCCTATCCGATCCTCTATTCTATCCTATCCTCTATACTATCCAATCCCCTATCCTATCCTCTATCCTATCCTCTATCCTATCCTCTATCCTATCCTCTATCCAATAATATCTTGTGTTCTATACTATTCTCTATCCTATCCTATCCTGTATCCTATACTATCCTCTATCGTATCCTATCCTCTATCCTATCCTATCCTCTATTCTATCCAATCCCCTATCCTATCATCTATCCGAACCTATCCTCTATCCTATCCTATCCTCTATCCTATCCTATCGTCTATCCTATCCTATCCTCTATCCTATCCAATCCCCTATCCTATCCACTATCCTATCCTATCCTCAATCCTATCCTATCCTCAACCCTATCCTATCCTCTATCCTATCCTATCCTATCCTCTATCCTATCCAATCACCTATCCTATCCTCTATCCGATCCTATCCTCTATCACATCCTATCCTCTATCCTATCCTATTCTCTATCCTATCCTCTACCCTATCCTATCCTCTATCCTATCCAATCACCTATCCTATCCTCTATACGATCCTATCCTCTATCCTATCCTATCCTCTATCCTATAATATCATCTATCCTATACTATTCTCTATCCTATCCTATCCTCTATCCTATACTATCCTCTATCGTATCATATCCTATCCTCTATCCTATCCTATTCTGTATCCTATACTCTACCCTATCCTATCCTGTATCCTATCCTATCCTCTATCCTATCCTATCCTCTATCCTATCCTATTCTGTATCCTATTCTCTGCCCTATCCTATTCTCTATCCTATCCTATCCTCTATCCTACACTCTCCTGTATCGTATCCTACCCTCTATACTATCCTATCCTCTATTCTATCCAACCCCCTATCCTATCCAATCTTCTATCCTATCCTCTATCCTCTCCTCTATCCTATCCTCTATCCTATCCTATCCTCTATCCTATCGAATCCTCTATCCTATCCTATCCTCTACCCTATTATATCCTCTATACTATCCAATCCCCTATCCTATCCTATCCTCTATCCTATCCAATCACCTATCCTATCCTCTATCCGATCCTATCCTCTATCCTATCCTATCCTCTATCCGATCCTATCCTCTATCCCATCCTATCCTCTATCCTATCCTATTCTCTATCCTACCCTGTACCCTATCCTATCCTCCATCCTATACTATCATCTATCGTATCCTATTCTCTATCCTATCCTCTATCGTCTGCTCTATCCTATCCTATCCACTATCCTATCCTATCCTCTATCCTATTCTATTCTCTATCCTATCCTATTCTGTATCCTATTCTCTGCCCTATCCTATTCTCTATCCTATTCTATCCTATCCTCTATCCTATACTATCCTGTATCGTATCCTATCCTCTATCCTATCCTATCCTCTATTCTATCCAATCCCCTATCCTATCCAATCTTCTATCCTATCCTCTATCCTATCCTCTATCCTATCCTCTATCCTATCCTATCCTCTATCCTATCCGATCCTCTATTCTATCCTATCCTCTATACTATCCAATCCCCTATCCTATCCTCTATCCGATCCTATCCTCTATCACATCCTATCCTCTATCCTATCCTATTCTCTATCCTATCCTCTACCCTATCCTATCCTCTATCCTATCCAATCACCTATCCTATCCTCTATACGATCCTATCCTCTATCCTATCCTATCCTCTATCCTATAATATCATCTATCCTATACTATTCTCTATCCTATACTATCCTCTATCCTATACTATCCTCTATCGTATCCTATCCTCTATCCTATCCGATCCTCTATTCTATCCTATCCTCTATACTATCCAATCCCCTATCCTATCCTCTATCCTATCCTCTATCCTATCCTCTATCCTATCCTCTATCCAATAATATCTTGTGTTCTATACTATTCTCTATCCTATCCTATCCTGTATCCTATACTATCCTCTATCGTATCCTATCCTCTATCCTATCCTATCCTCTATTCTATCCAATCCCCTATCCTATCATCTATCCGAACCTATCCTCTATCCTATCCTATCCTCTATCCTATCCTATCGTCTATCCTATCCTATCCTCTATCCTATCCAATCCCCTATCCTATCCACTATCCTATCCTATCCTCAATCCTATCCTATCCTCAACCCTATCCTATCCTCTATCCTATCCTATCCTATCCTCCATCCTATCCTATCCTCTATCCTATCCAATCACCTATCCTATCCTCTATCCGATCCTATCCTCTATCACATCCTATCCTCTATCCTATCCTATTCTCTATCCTATCCTCTACCCTATCCTATCCTCTATCCTATCCAATCACCTATCCTATCCTCTATACGATCCTATCCTCTATCCTATCCTATCCTCTATCCTATAATATCATCTATCCTATACTATTCTCTATCCTATCCTATCCTCTATCCTATACTATCCTCTATCGTATCATATCCTATCCTCTATCCTATCCTATTCTGTATCCTATACTCTACCCTATCCTATCCTGTATCCTATCCTATCCTCTCTCCTATCCTATCCTCTATCCTATCCTATTCTGTATCCTATTCTCTGCCCTATCCTATTCTCTATCCTATCCTATCCTCTATCCTACACTATCCTGTATCGTATCCTATCCTCTATACTATCCTATCCTCTATTCTATCCAACCCCCTATCCTATCCAATCTTCTATCCTATCCTCTATCCTCTCCTCTATCCTATCCTCTATCCTATCCTATCCTCTATCCTATCGAATCCTCTATCCTATCCTATCCTCTACCCTATTATATCCTCTATACTATCCAATCCCCTATCCTATCCTATCCTCTATCCTATCCAATCACCTATCCTATCCTCTATCCGATCCTATCCTCTATCCTATCCTATCCTCTATCCGATCCTATCCTCTATCCCATCCTATCCTCTATCCTATCCTATTCTCTATCCTACCCTGTACCCTATCCTATCCTCCATCCTATACTATCATCTATCGTATCCTATTCTCTATCCTATCCTCTATCGTCTGCTCTATCCTATCCTATCCACTATCCTATCCTATCCTCTATCCTATTCTATTCTCTATCCTATCCTATTCTGTATCCTATTCTCTGCCCTATCCTATTCTCTATCCTATCCTATCCTCTATCCTATACTATCCTGTATCGTATCCTATCCTCTATCCTATCCTATCCTCTATTCTATCCAATCCCCTATCCTATCCAATCTTCTATCCTATCCTCTATCCTATCCTCTATCCTATCCTCTATCCTATCCTATCCTCTATCCTATCCGATCCTCTATTCTATCCTATCCTCTATACTATCCAATCCCCTATCCTATCCTCTATCCGATCCTATCCTCTATCACATCCTATCCTCTATAGTATCCTATTCTCTATCCTATCCTCTATCCTATCCTATCCTCTATCCTATCCAATCACCTATCCTATCCTCTATCCGATCCTATCCTCTATCACATCCTATCCTCTATCCTATCCTATTCTCTATCCTATCCTCTACCCTATCCTATCCTCTATCCTATCCAATCACCTATCCTATCCTCTATACGATCCTATCCTCTATCCTACCCTATCCTCTATCCTATAATATCATCTATCCTATACTATTCTCTATCCTATCCTATCCTCTATCCTATACTATCCTCTATCGTATCCTATCCTATCCTCTATCCTATCCTATTCTGTATCCTATACTCTACCCTATCCTATCCTGTATACTATCCTATCCTCTATCCTATCCTATCCTCTACCCTATCCTATCCTCTATCCTATCCAATCCCCCATCCTATCCTCTATACGATCCTATCCTCTGTCCTATCCTATCCTCTATCCTATCCTATCCTCTATCCTATCCTATTCTGTATCCTATTCTCTGCCCTATCCTATTCTCTATCCTATCCTATCCTCTATCCTACACTATCCTGTATCGTATCCTATCCTCTATCCTATCCTATCCTCTATTCTATCCAACCCCCTATCCTATCCAATCTTCTATCCTATCCTCTATCCTCTCCTCTATCCTATCCTCTATCCTATCGTATCCTCTATCCTATCGAATCCTCTATCCTATCCTATCCTCTACCTTATTATATCCTCTATACTATCCAATCCCCTATCCTATCCTATCCTCTATCCTATCCAATCACCTATCCTATCCTCTATCCGATCCTATCCTCTATCCTATCCTATCCTCTATCCTATCCTATTCTGTATCCTATACTCTACCCTATCCCATCCTGTATCCGATCCTATCCTCTACCCTATCCTATCCTCTATGCTATCCTATCCTATCCTCTACCCTATCCTATCCTCTATCCTATCCTATCGTCTATCCTATCCTATCCTCTATAGTATCCAATCCCCTATCCTATCCACTATCCTATCCTATCCTCAATCCTATCCTATCCTCAACCCTATCCTATCCTCTATCCTATCCTATCCTATCCTCTATCCTATCCTATCCTCTATCCTATCCAATCACCTATCCTATCCTCTATCCGATCCTATCCTCTATCCTATCCTATCCTCTATCCTATCCTATTCTGTATCCTATTCTCTGCCCTATCCTATTCTCTATCCTATCCTATCCTCTATCCTATACTATCCTGTATCGTATCCTATCCTCTATCCTATCCTATCCTCTATTCTATCCACTCCCCTATCCTATCCAATCTTCTATTCTATCATCTATCCTATCCTCTATCCTATCCTCTATCCTATCCTATCCTCTATCCTATCCGATCCTCTATTCTATCCTATCCTCTATCCTATTATATCCTCTATACTATCCAATCCCCTATCCTATCCTCTATCCGATCCTATCCTCTATCACATCCTATCCTCTATAGTATCCTATTCTCTATCCTATCCTCTACCCTATCCTATCCTCTATCCTATCCAATCACCTATCCTATCCTCTATACGATCTTATCCTCTATCCTGTCCTATCCTCTATCCTATAATATCATCTATCCTATACTATTCTCTATCCTATCCTATCCTCTATCCTATACTATCCTCTATCGTATCCTATCCTATCCTCTATCCTATCCTATTCTGTATCCTATACTCTACCCTATCCTATCCTGTATCCTATCCTATCCTCTATCCTATCCAATCCCCCATCCTATTCTCTATACGATCCTATCCTCTATCCTATCCTATCCTCTATCCTATCCTATTCACTATCCTATTCTCTGCCCTATCCTATTCTCTATCCTATCCTATCCTATATCCTACACTATCCTGTATCGTATCCTATCCTCTATCCTATCCTATCCTCTATTCTATCCAACCCCCTATCCTATCCAATCTTCTATCCTATCCTCTATCCTATCCTCTATCCTATCCTCTATCCTATCCTATCCTCTATCCTATCCGATCCTCTATCCTATCCTATCCTCTATCCTATTATATCCTCTATACTATCCAATCCCCTATCCTATCCTCTATCCGATCCTATCCTCTATCACATCCTATCCTCTATCCTATCCTATTCTCTATCCTATTCTCAACCCTATCCTATCCTCTATCCTATCCAATCACCTATCCTATCGTCTATACGATCCTATCCTCTATCCTATCCTATTCTCTATCCTATTCTCTATCCTATTCTATCCTCTATCGTATCCTATCCTCTATCCGATCATATCCTCTATCCTATCCTATCCTCTATCCAATCCTCTATCCTATCCTCTATAATATCGTATCCTCTATCCTATCCTCTATCCTACACTATCATCTAACCTATCCTATTCTCTATCCTATCCTCTATCGTATCCTATCCTCTATCCGATCCTATCCTCTATACTATCCTATCCTCTATCCTGTCCTATTCTCTATCCTATCCTCTACCCTATCCTATCCTCTATCCTATCCTATCCTCTATCCTATAATATCATCTATCCTATACTATTCTCTATCCTATCCTATTCTCTATCCTATCCTCTACCCTATCCTATCCTCTATCCTATAATATCATTTATCCTATACTATTCTCTATCCTATCCTATCCTCTATCCTATCTTATCCTCTATCCTATCCTATTCTCTATCCTATCCTCTACCCTATCCTATCCTATTCTCTATCCTATCCCCTATCGTCTGCTCTATCCTATCCTATCCACTATCCCAACCTATCCTCAATCCTATCCTATCATCTATCCTATCCAATCCAGTATCCTATCCACTATCCTATCCTATCCTCAATCCTATCCTATCTTCAACCCTATCTTATCCTCTATCCTATCCTATCCTGTATCCTATCCTATCCTCTATCCTATCCAATCCCCTATCCTGTACTCTGTCCAATCCTATCCTCTATCCTATCCTATCCTCTATAATATCGTATTCTCTATCCTATCTTATCCTCTATCCTATCCTATTCTCTATCCTATCCTCTACCCTATCCTATCCTATTCTCTATCCTATCCTCTATCGTCTGCTCTATCCTATCCTATCCACTATCCCATCCTATCCTCAATCCTATCCTATCCTCTATCCTATCCTATTCTGTATCCTATACTCTACCCTATCCTATCCTCAATCCTATCCTATCCTCTATCGTATCCTATCCTGTATCCGATCCTATCCTCTATCCTACCCTATCCTCTATCCGATCCTATCCTCTATCCTATCCTATCCTATATCCTAACCTATCCTCTATCCTATTCTATTCTCTATCCTAACCTCTATCCTATCCTATCCTCTATCCTATCCTATCCTCTATCCTATCCTATCCTCTATCTTATCCTATTCTCTATCCTATCCTCTACCCTATACTATCCACTATCCGATCCTATCCTCTATCCTATCCTATCCTCTATAATATAGTATCCTCTATCCTATCCTATCCTCTATCCTATACTATTCTCTATCCTATCCTATTCTCTATCCTATCCTCTATCGTCTGCTCTATCCTATCCTATCCACTATACTATCCTATCCTCTATCCTATCCTATCCTCTACCCTATCCTATCCTCTATCCTATCCGATCCTCTATTCTATCCAATCAACTATCCTATCCTCTATCCGAACCTATCCTCTATCCCATCCTATCCTCTATCGTATGCTATCCTCCTATCCGATCGTATCCTCTATCCTATCCTATCCTCTATCCTATCCTATTCTCTATCCTATCCTCTACCCTATCCTATCCTCTATCCTATAATATCATCTATCGTATACTATTCTCTATCATATCCTATCCTATTCTGTATCCTATCCTCTATCCTATCCTATCCTCTACCCTATCCTATCCTCTATCCTATCCGATCCTCTATTCTATCCAATCAACTATCCTATGCTCTATCCGAACCTATCCTCTATCCCATCCTATCCTCTATCGTATGCTATCCTCCTATCCGATCGTATCATCTATCCTATCCTATCCTCTATCCTATCCTATTCTCTATCCTATCCTCTACCCTATCCTATCCTCTATCCTATAATATCATCTATCGTATACTATTCTCTATCCTATCCTATCCTATTCTGTATCCTATACCCTACCCTAACCTATCCTCTATCCTATCCTATCCTCTACCCTATCCTATCCTCTATCCTACCCAATCCCCTATCCTATCCTCTATCGGATCCTATCCTCTATCCTATCCTATCCTCTATCCTATCCAATCCCCTATCCTATCCTCTATCCGATCCAATCCTCTATCCTATCCTATTCTCTATCCTATCCTCTATCGTCTGCTCTATCCTATCCTATCCACTCTACTATCCTATCCTCAATCCTATCCTATCCTGTATCCTATCCAATCACCTATCCTATCCTCTATACGATCCTATCCTCTATCCAATCCTATCCTCTATCCTATCCAATCCCCTATCCTATCCTCTATCCGATCCAATCCTCTATCCTATCCTATCCTATCCTCTATCCTATCCTATTCTATGTCCTATCCTCTACCCTATACTATCATCTATCCTATCCTATTCTCTATCCTATCCTCTATCGTCTGCTCTATCCTATCCTATCCACTCTACTATCCTATCCTCAATCCTATCCTATCCAGTATCCTATCCAATCACCTATCCTATCCTCTATACGATCCTATCCTCTATCCAATCCTATCATCTATCCGATCCTATCCTCTATCCTATCCTATCCTATTCTGTATCCTATACTGTACCCTATCCTATCCTCTATCCTATCCTATCCTCTACCCTATCATATCCTCTATCCTATCCGATCCTCTATTCTATCCAATCAACTATCCTATCCTCTATCCGAACCTATCCTCTATCCTATCCTATCCTCTATCGTATGCTATCCTCCTATCCGATCGTATCCTCTATCCTATCCTATCCTCTATCCTATCCTATTCTCTATCCTATCCTCTACCCTATCCTATCCTCCATCCTATAATATCATCTATCGTATACTATTCTCTATCCTATCCTATCCTATTCTGTAACCTATACTCTACCCTATCCTATCCTCTATCCTATCCTATCCTCTACCCTATCCTATCCTCTATTCTACCCAATCCCCTATCCTATCCTCTATCCGATCCTATCCTCTATCCTATCCTATCCTCTATCCTATCCAATCACCTATCCTATCCTCTATACGATCCTATCCTCTATCCTATCCTATCCTCTATCCGATCCTATCCTCTATCCTATCCAATCCTCTATCCTATCCTCTGCCCAATCCTATCCTCTATAATATCGTTTCCTCTATCCTATCCTCTATCCTATACTATCATCGAACCTATCGTATTCTCTATCCAATCCTCTATCCGATCCTATCCTCTATCCTCTCCTATCCTCTATCATATCCTATTATCTATCCTATCATCTTCCCTATCCTATCCTCTATCCTATCCTATGCTCTATAATATCCAATCCCACATCCTATCCTCTATCCGATCTTATCCTCTATCCTATAATATCATCTATCCTATACTATTCTCTACCCTATGATATCCTCTATCCTATACTATCCTCTATCGTCTCCTATCGTCTCTCCTATCCAATCCTCTATATAATCCGCTATGCTATCCTATCCTCCATAATATCGTATTCTCTATCCTATCCTATTCTCTATCCTATCCTCTACCCTATCCTATCCTCTATCCTATCGTATCCTCTATCCTATCCAATCCCCTATCCTATCCTCTATTCGAGCCTATTCTCTATCCTATCCTATCCTCTATCCTATCCAATTCTCTATCCTATCCTCTATCCTATCCTATCCTCCATCCTATACTATCATCTATCGTATCCTATTCTCTATCCTATCCTCTATCGTCTGCTCTTTCCTATCCTATCCTATCCTCAATCCTATCCTATCCTCTATCCTATATTATCATCTATCCTATCCTATCCTATCCTCTATCCTATCCAATCCCCTATCCAATCCTCTATCCTATCCTATCCTCTATAATATCATGTCCTCTATCCTATCCTCTATCCTACACTATCATCTAACCTATCCTATTCTCTATCCTATCCTCTATCGTATCCTATCCTCTATCCGATCCTATCCTCTATACTATCCTATCCTCTATCCTATCCTATTCTCTATCCTATCCTCTACCCTATCCTATCCTCTATCCTATCCTATCCTCTATCCTATCCTATCCTCTAACCTATAATATCATCTATCCTATACTATTCTCTATCCTATACTATTCTCTATCCTATCCTATTCTCTATCCTATCCTCTACCCTATCCTATCCTCTATCCTATAATATCATTTATCCTATACTATTCTCTATCCTATTCTATCCTCTATCCTATCCTATCCTCTATCCTATAATATCCTCTATCCTATCCTATCCGATCCTATCCTCTATCCTATCCTATCCTCTATCCTATCCAATCCCCTATCCTATCCTCTATCCGATCCTATCCTCTATCCTATCCTATCCTATTCTGTATCCTATACTGTACCCTATCCTATCCTCTATCCTATCCTATCCTCTATCCTATCCTATCCTCTACCCTATCATATCCTCTATCCTATCCGATCCTCTATTCTATCCAATCAACCATCCTATCCTCTATCCGAACCTATCCTCTATCCTATCCTATCCTCTATCGTATGCTATCCTCCTATCCGATCGTATCCTCTATCCTATCCTATCCTCTATCCTATCCTATTCTCTATCCTATCCTCTACCCTATCCTATCCTCCATCCTATAATATCATCTATCGTATACTATTCTCTATCCTATCCTATCCTATTCTGTAACCTATACTCTACCCTATCCTATCCTCTATCCTATCCTATCCTCTACCCTATCCTATCCTCTATTCTACCCAATCCCCTATCCTATCCTCTATCCGATCCTATCCTCTATCCTATCCTATCCTCTATCCTATCCAATCACCTATCCTATCCTCTATACGATCCTATCCTCTATCCTATCCTATCCTCTATCCGATCCTATCCTCTATCCTATCCTATCCTCTATCCTATCCTATTCTGTATCCTATACTCTACCCTATCCTATCCTCTATCCTATCCTATCCACTATCCTATCCTATCCTCTACCCTAGCCTATCCTATTCTGTATCCTATACTGTACCCTATCCTATCCTCTATCCTATCCTATCCTCTACCCTATCATATCCTCTATCCTATCCGATCCTCTATTCTATCCAATCAACTATCCTATCCTCTATCCGAACCTATCCTCTATCCTATCCTATCCTCTATCGTATGCTATCCTCCTATCCGATCGTATCCTCTATCCTATCCTATCCTCTATCCTATCCTATTCTCTATCCTATCCTCTACCCTATCCTATCCTCCATCCTATAATATCATCTATCGTATACTATTCTCTATCCTATCCTATCCTATTCTGTAACCTATACTCTACCCTATCCTATCCTCTATCCTATCCTATCCTCTACCCTATCCTATCCTCTATTCTACCCAATCCCCTATCCTATCCTCTATCCGATCCTATCCTCTATCCTATCCTATCCTCTATCCTATCCAATCACCTATCCTATCCTCTATACGATCCTATCCTCTATCCTATCCTATCCTCTATCCGATCCTATCCTCTATCCTATCCAATCCTCTATCCTATCCTCTGCCCAATCCTATCCTCTATAATATCGTTTCCTCTATCCTATCCTCTATCCTATACTATCATCGAACCTATAGTATTCTCTATCCAATCCTCTATCCGATCCTATCCTCTATCCTCTCCTATCCTCTATCCTATCCTATTCTCTATCCTATCATCTTCCCTATCCTATCCTCTATCCTATCGTATGCTATATAATATCCAATCCCACATCCTATCCTCTATCCGATTTTATCCTCTATCCTATAATATCATCTATCCTATACTATTCTCTACCCTATGATATCCTCTATCCTATACTATCCTCTATCGTCTCCTATCGTCTCTCCTATCCAATCCTCTATATAATCCGCTATGCTATCCTATCCTCCATAATATCGTATTCTCTATCCTATCCTATTCTCTATCCTATCCTCTACCCTATCCTATCCTCTATCCTATCGTATCCTCTATCCTATCCAATCCCCTATCCTATCCTCTATTCGAGCCTATTCTCTATCCTATCCTATCCTCTATCCTATCCTATTCTCTATCCTATCCTCTATCCTATCCTATCCTCCATCCTATACTATCATCTATCGTATCCTCTTCTCTATCCTATCCTCTATCGTCTGCTCTGTCCTATCCTATCCTATCCTCAATCCTATCCTATCCTCTATCCTATATTATCATCTATCCTATCCTATCCTATCCTCTATCCTATTCAATCCCCTATCCAATCCTCTATCCTATCCTATCCTCTATAATATCATGTCCTCTATCCTATCCTCTATCCTACACTATCATCTAACCTATCCTATTCTCTATCCTATCCTCTATCGTATCCTATCCTCTATCCGATCCTATCCTCTATACTATCCTATCCTCTATCCTATCCTATTCTCTATCCTATCCTCTACCCTATCCTATCCTCTATCCTATCCTATCCTCTATCCTATCCTATCCTCTATCCTATAATATCATCTATCCTATACTATTCTCTATCCTATACTATTCTCTATCCTATACTATTCTCTATCCTATCCTATTCTCTATCCTATCCTCTACCCTATCCTATCCTCTATCCTATAATATCATTTATCCTATACTATTCTCTATCCTATCCTATCCTCTATCCTATCTTATCCTCTATCCTATCCTATTCTCTATCCTATCCTCTACCCTATCCTATCCTATTCTCTATCCTATCCCCTATCGTCTGCTCTATCCTATCCTATCCACTATCCCAACCTATCCTCAATCCTATCCTATCATCTATCCTATCCAATCCAGTATCCTATCCACTATCCTATCCTATCCTCAATCCTATCCTATCTTCAACCCTATCTTATCCTCTATCCTATCCTATTCTATCCTCTATCCTATCCTATCCTCTATCCTATAATATCCTCTATCCTATCCTATCCGATCCTATCCTCTATCCTATCCTATCCTCTATCCTATCCAATCCCCTATCCTATCCTCTATCCGATCCTATCCTCTATCCTATCCTATCCTATTCTGTATCCTATACTGTACCCTACCCTATCCTCTATCCTATCCTATCCTCTATCCTATCCTATCCTCTACCCTATCATATCCTCTATCCTATCCGATCCTCTATTCTATCCAATCAACCATCCTATCCTCTATCCGAACCTATCCTCTATCCTATCCTATCCTCTATCGTATGCTATCCTCCTATCCGATCGTATCCTCTATCCTATCCTATCCTCTATCCTATCCTATTCTCTATCCTATCCTCTACCCTATCCTATCCTCCATCCTATAATATCATCTATCGTATACTATTCTCTATCCTATCCTATCCTATTCTGTAACCTATACTCTACCCTATCCTATCCTCTATCCTATCCTATCCTCTATCCGATCCTATCCTCTATCCTATCCTATCCTCTATCCTATCCAATCACCTATCCTATCCTCTATACGATCCTATCCTCTATCCTATCCTATCCTCTATCCGATCCTATCCTCTATCCTATCCTATCCTCTATCCTATCCTATTCTGTATCCTATACTCTACCCTATCCTATCCTCTATCCTATCCTATCCACTATCCTATCCTATCCTCTATCCTATAATATCATCTATCCTATAATATCATTTATCCTATACTATTCTCTATCCTATCCTATCCTCTATCCTATTCTCTATCCTATCCTCTACCCTATCCTATCCTCTATCCTATAATATCATTTATCCTATACTATTCTCTATCCTATCCTATCCTCTATCGTATACTATCCTCTATCGTATCCAATCCTCTATCCGATCCTATCCTCTATCCTATCCTATCCTCCATCCTATCCTATTCTCTATCCTATACAATCCCCTATCCTATCCTCTATCCGTTCCTATCCTCTAACCTATCCTATCCTCTATCCTATAATATCATCTATCCTATCCTATTCTGTATCCTATACTCTACCCTATCCTATCCTCTATCCTATCCTATCCTCTATCGTATAATATCATCTATCCTATACTATTCTCTATCCTATCCTATCCTCTACCCTATCCTATCGTCTATCCTATCCTATCCTCTATCCTATCCTATCCTCTGTCCTATCCAATCCCCTATCCTATCCTCTATCCGATCCTATCCTCTATCCGATCCTATCCTCTATCCTATCCTATCCTCTATCCTATCCTATTCTGTATCCTATACTCTACCCTATCCTATCCTGTATCCGATCCTATCCTCTACCCTATCCTATCCTCTATCCTATCCTATCCTTTCCTCTACCCTATCCTATCCTCTATCCTATCCTATCCTCTATCCTATCCTATCCTCTATCCTATCCAATCCCCTATCCTATCCACTATCCTATCCTATCCTCAATCCTATACTATCCTCAACCCTATCCTATCCTCTATCCTATCCTATCCTATCCTCTATCCTATTCCTATTCTCTATCCTATCCTATCCTCTATCCTATCCTATCCTCTATCCTATCCTATCCTCTATCCTATCCAATCACCTATCCTATCCTCTATCCGATCCTATCCTCTATCCTATCCTATCCTCTATCCTATCCTATTCTGTATCCTATACTCTGCCCTATCCTATCCTCTATTCTATCCAATCCCCTATCCTATCATCTATCCGAACCTATCTTCTATCCTATCCTATCCTCTATCCTATAATATCATCTATCCTATCCTATGCACTATCCTATCCTCAATCCTATCCTATCCTGAATCCTCTCCTACCCTCTATCTTATCCTATCCTGTATCCTATCCTATCCTCTATCCTATAATATCCTCTATCCTATCCAATCCTCTATCCTATCCTCTATCGTATCCTATCCTCTATCCTATCCTCTATCCGATCCTATCCTCTATCCTATCCTATCCTCTATCCTATCCGATCCTCTATCCTATAATATCATCTATCCTATCCTATCCTGTATCCTATCCTATCCTCTATCCTATAATATCCTCTATCCTATTCAATCCTCTATCCTATCCTATCCTCTATCCTATCCTCTCCTCCATCCAATCCTATTCTCTATCCTATCCTCTACCCTATCCTATCCTCTACCCTATCCTATCGTCTATCCTATCCTATCCTCTATCCTATCCTATCCTCTGTCCTATCCAATCCCCTATCCTATCCTCTTTCCGATCCTATCCTCTATCCGATCCTATCCTCTATCCTATCCTATCCTCTATCCTATCCTCTTCTGTATCCTATACTCTATCCTATCCTATCCTCTATCCTATACTATCCTCTATCGTATCCTATCCTCTATCCGATCCTATCCTCTATCCTATCCTATCCTCTATCCTATCCGATCCTCTATCCTATAAAACCATCTATCCTATCCTATCCACTATCCTATCCTATCCTCAATCCTATCCTATCCTGAATCCTCTCCTATCCTCTATCCTATCCTATCCTGTATTCTATCCTATCCTCTATCCTATAATATCCTCTATCGTAGCCAATCCTCTATCCGATCCTATACTCTATCCTATCCTATCCTCTATCCTATCCTATTCTGTATCCTATACTCTACCCTATCCTATCCTCTATCATATAATATCATCTATCCTATACTATTCTCTATGCTATCCTCTCCTCTATCCTATACTATCCTCTATCGTATCCTATCCTCTATCCTATCCTATCCTCTATTCTATCCAATCCCCTATCCTATCATCTATCCGAACCTATCCTCTATCCTATCCTATCCTCTAACCTATAATATCATCTATCCTATCCTATCTACTATCCTATCCTATCCTCAATCCTATCCTATCCTGAATCCTCTCCTATCCTATATCCTATCCTATCCTGTATCCTATCCTATCCTCTATCCTATAATATCCTCTATCCTATCCTATTCTCTATCCTATCCTCTACCCTATCCTATCCTATTCTCTATCCTATCCCCTATCGTCTGCTCTATCCTATCCTATCCACTATCCCAACCTATCCTCAATCCTATCCTATCATCTATCCTATCCAATCCAGTATCCTATCCACTATCCTATCCTATCCTCAATCCTATCCTATCTTCAACCCTATCTTATCCTCTATCCTATCCTATTCTATCCTCTATCCTATCCTATCCTCTATCCTATAATATCCTCTATCCTATCCTATCCGATCCTATCCTCTATCCTATCCTATCCTCTATCCTATCCAATCCCCTATCCTATCCTCTATCCGATCCTATCCTCTATCCTATCCTATCCTATTCTGTATCCTATACTGTACCCTACCCTATCCTCTATCCTATCCTATCCTCTATCCTATCCTATCCTCTACCCTATCATATCCTCTATCCTATCCGATCCTCTATTCTATCCAATCAACCATCCTATCCTCTATCCGAACCTATCCTCTATCCTATCCTATCCTCTATCGTATGCTATCCTCCTATCCGATCGTATCCTCTATCCTATCCTATCCTCTATCCTATCCTATTCTCTATCCTATCCTCTACCCTATCCTATCCTCCATCCTATAATATCATCTATCGTATACTATTCTCTATCCTATCCTATCCTATTCTGTAACCTATACTCTACCCTATCCTATCCTCTATCCTATCCTATCCTCTATCCGATCCTATCCTCTATCCTATCCTATCCTCTATCCTATCCAATCACCTATCCTATCCTCTATACGATCCTATCCTCTATCCTATCCTATCCTCTATCCGATCCTATCCTCTATCCTATCCTATCCTCTATCCTATCCTATTCTGTATCCTATACTCTACCCTATCCTATCCTCTATCCTATCCTATCCACTATCCTATCCTATCCTCTATCCTATAATATCATCTATCCTATAATATCATTTATCCTATACTATTCTCTATCCTATCCTATCCTCTATCCTATTCTCTATCCTATCCTCTACCCTATCCTATCCTCTATCCTATAATATCATTTATCCTATACTATTCTCTATCCTATCCTATCCTCTATCGTATACTATCCTCTATCGTATCCAATCCTCTATCCGATCCTATCCTCTATCCTATCCTATCCTCCATCCTATCCTATTCTCTATCCTATACAATCCCCTATCCTATCCTCTATCCGTTCCTATCCTCTAACCTATCCTATCCTCTATCCTATAATATCATCTATCCTATCCTATTCTGTATCCTATACTCTACCCTATCCTATCCTCTATCCTATCCTATCCTCTATCGTATAATATCATCTATCCTATACTATTCTCTATCCTATCCTATCCTCTACCCTATCCTATCGTCTATCCTATCCTATCCTCTATCCTATCCTATCCTCTGTCCTATCCAATCCCCTATCCTATCCTCTATCCGATCCTATCCTCTATCCGATCCTATCCTCTATCCTATCCTATCCTCTATCCTATCCTATTCTGTATCCTATACTCTACCCTATCCTATCCTGTATCCGATCCTATCCTCTACCCTATCCTATCCTCTATCCTATCCTATCCTTTCCTCTACCCTATCCTATCCTCTATCCTATCCTATCCTCTATCCTATCCTATCCTCTATCCTATCCAATCCCCTATCCTATCCACTATCCTATCCTATCCTCAATCCTATACTATCCTCAACCCTATCCTATCCTCTATCCTATCCTATCCTATCCTCTATCCTATTCCTATTCTCTATCCTATCCTATCCTATCCTCTATCCTATTCCTATTCTCTATCCTATCCTATCCTCTATCCTATCCTATCCTCTATCCTATCCTATCCTCTATCCTATCCAATCACCTATCCTATCCTCTATCCGATCCTATCCTCTATCCTATCCTATCCTCTATCCTATCCTATTCTGTATCCTATACTCTGCCCTATCCTATCCTCTATTCTATCCAATCCCCTATCCTATCATCTATCCGAACCTATCTTCTATCCTATCCTATCCTCTATCCTATAATATCATCTATCCTATCCTATGCACTATCCTATCCTCAATCCTATCCTATCCTGAATCCTCTCCTACCCTCTATCTTATCCTATCCTGTATCCTATCCTATCCTCTATCCTATAATATCCTCTATCCTATCCAATCCTCTATCCTATCCTCTATCGTATCCTATCCTCTATCCTATCCTCTATCCGATCCTATCCTCTATCCTATCCTATCCTCTATCCTATCCGATCCTCTATCCTATAATATCATCTATCCTATCCTATCCTGTATCCTATCCTATCCTCTATCCTATAATATCCTCTATCCTATTCAATCCTCTATCCTATCCTATCCTCTATCCTATCCTCTCCTCCATCCAATCCTATTCTCTATCCTATCCTCTACCCTATCCTATCCTCTACCCTATCCTATCGTCTATCCTATCCTATCCTCTATCCTATCCTATCCTCTGTCCTATCCAATCCCCTATCCTATCCTCTTTCCGATCCTATCCTCTATCCGATCCTATCCTCTATCCTATCCTATCCTCTATCCTATCCTCTTCTGTATCCTATACTCTATCCTATCCTATCCTCTATCCTATACTATCCTCTATCGTATCCTATCCTCTATCCGATCCTATCCTCTATCCTATCCTATCCTCTATCCTATCCGATCCTCTATCCTATAAAACCATCTATCCTATCCTATCCACTATCCTATCCTATCCTCAATCCTATCCTATCCTGAATCCTCTCCTATCCTCTATCCTATCCTATCCTGTATTCTATCCTATCCTCTATCCTATAATATCCTCTATCGTAGCCAATCCTCTATCCGATCCTATACTCTATCCTATCCTATCCTCTATCCTATCCTATTCTGTATCCTATACTCTACCCTATCCTATCCTCTATCATATAATATCATCTATCCTATACTATTCTCTATGCTATCCTCTCCTCTATCCTATACTATCCTCTATCGTATCCTATCCTCTATCCTATCCTATCCTCTATTCTATCCAATCCCCTATCCTATCATCTATCCGAACCTATCCTCTATCCTATCCTATCCTCTAACCTATAATATCATCTATCCTATCCTATCTACTATCCTATCCTATCCTCAATCCTATCCTATCCTGAATCCTCTCCTATCCTATATCCTATCCTATCCTGTATCCTATCCTATCCTCTATCCTATAATATCCTCTATCCTATCCAATCCTCTATCCTATCCTCTATCGTATCCTATCCTCTATCCTTTCCTCTATCCGATCCTATCCTCTATCCTATCCTATCCTCTATCCTATCCGATCCTCTATCCTATAATATCATCTATCCTATCCTATCCACTATCCTATCCTATCCTCAATCCTATCCTATCCTGAATCCTCTCCTATCCTCTATCCTATCCTATCCTGTATCCTATCCTATCCTCTATCCTATCCTATCCTCTATCCTATCCTATTCTGTATCCTATACTCTACCCTATCCTATCCTGTATCCGATCCTATCCTCTACCCTATCCTATCCTCTACCCTATCCTATCCTCTATCCTATCCTATCCTATCCTCTACCCTATCCTATCCTCTATCCTATCCTATCCTATCCTCTACCCTATCCTATCCTCTATCCTATCCTATCCTCTATCCTATCCTATCCTCTATCCTATCCAATCCCCTATCCTATCCACTATCCTATCTTATCCTCAATCCTATCCTATCCTCAACCCTATCCTATCCTCTATCCTATCCTATCCTATCCTCTATCCTATCCTATCCTCTATCCTATCCTATCCTCTATTCTATCCAATCCCCTATCCTATCATCTATCCGAACCTATCCTCTATCCTATCCTATCCTCTATCCTATAATATCATCTATCCTATCCTATCCACTATCCTATCTTATCCTCTATCCTATCCTATCCTCTATTCTATCCAATCCCCTATCCTATCATCTATCCGAACCTATCCTCTATCCTATCCTATCCTCTATCCTATAATATCATCTATCCTATCCTATCCACTATCCTATCTTATCCTCAATCCTATCCTATCCTGAATCCTCTCCTATCCTCTATCCTATCCTATCCTGTATCCTATCCTATCCTCTATCCTATAATATCCTCTATCCTATCCAATCCTCTATCGTATCCTATCCTCTATCCGATCCTATCCTCTATCCTATCCTATCCTCCATCCTATCCTATTCTCTATCCTATCCTCTATCCTATCCTATCCTCTATCCTATATTATCCTCTATCGTATCCTATCCTCTATCCTATCCTATCCTCTATTCTACCCAATCCCCTATCCTATCATCTATCCGAACCTATCCTCTATCCTATCCTATCCTCTATCCTATAATATCATCTATCCTATCCTATCCTCTATCCTATCCGATCCTCTATTCTATCCTATCCTCTATCCTATTATATCCTCTATACTATCGTATCCTATCCTATCCTCTATCCTATCCTGTTCTGTATCCTATACTCTACCCTATCCTATCCTGTATCCTATCCTATCCTCTATCCTATCCTATCCTCTACCCTATCCTATCCTCTATCCTATCCAATCCCCCATCCTATCCTCTATACGATCCTATCCTCTATCCTATCCTATCCTCTGTCCTATCCTATTCTGTATCCTATTCTCTGCACTATCCTATTCTCTATCCTATCCTATCCTCTATCCTACACTATCCTGTATCGTATCCTATCCTCTATCCTATCCTATCCTCTAATCTATCCAACCCCCTATCCTATCCAATCTTCTATCCTATCCTCTATCCTATCCTCTATCCTATCCTCTATCCTATCCTCTATCCTATCCTATCCTCTATCCTATTATATCCTCTATACTATCCAATCCCCTATCCTATCCTCTATCCGATCCTATCCTCTATCGCATCCTATCCTCTATCCGATCCTATCCTCTATCCTATCCTGTCCTCTATCCTATCCTATTCTGTATCCTATACTCTACCCTATCCTATCCTGTATCCGATCCTATCCTCTACCCTATCCTATCCTCTATCCTATCCTATCCTATCCTCTACCCTATCCTATCCTCTATCCTATCCTATCGTCTATCCTATCCTATCCTCTATCCTATCCAATCCCCTATCCTATCCACTATCCTATCCTATCCTCAATCCTATCCTATCCTCAACCCTATCCTATCCTCTATCCTATCCTATCCTATCCTCTATCCTATCCTATCCTGTATCCTATCCAATCACCTATCCTATCCTCTATCCGATCCTATCCTCTATCCTATCCTATCCTCTATCCTATCCTATTCTGTATCCTATTCTCTGCCCTATCCTATTCTCTATCCTATCCTATCCTCTATCCTATACTATCCTGTATCGTATCCTATCCTCTATCCTATCCTATCCTCTATTCTATCCAATCCCCTATCCTATCCAATCTTCTATCCTATCCTCTATCCTATCCTCTATCCTATCCTCTATCCTATCCTCTATCCTATCCTATCCTCTATCCGATCCTATCCTCTATCCTATCCTATCCTCTACCCTATCCTATTCTGTATCCTATTCTCTGCCCTATCCTATTCTCTATCCTATCCTATCCTCCATCCTATACTATCCTGTATCGTATCCTATCCTCTATCCTATCCTATCCTCTATTCTATCCAATCCCCTATCCTATCCAATCTTCTATCCTATCCTCTATCCTATCCTCTATCCTATCCTCTATCCTATCCTATCCTCTATCCTATCCGATCCTCTATTCTATCCTATCCTCTATCCTATTATATCCTCTATACTATCGAATCCCCTATCCTATCCTCTATCCGATCCTATCCTCTATCACATCCTATCCTCTGTCCTATCCTATTCTCTATCCTATCCTCTACCCTATCCTATCCTCTATCCTATCCAATCACCTATCCTATCCTCTATACGATCCTATCCTCTATCCGATCCTATCCTCTATCCTATCCTATCCTCTATCCTATCCTATTCTGTATCCTATTCTCTGCCCTATCCTATTCTCTATCCTATCCTATCCTCTATCCTATACTATCCTGTATCGTATCCTATCCTCTATCCTATCCTATCCTCTATTCTATCCATTCCCCTATCCTATCCAATCTTCTATCCTATCCTCTATCCTATCCTCTATCCTATCCTCTATCCTATCCGATCCTCTATTCTATCCTATCCTCTATCCTATTATATCCTCTATACTATCCAATCCCCTATCCTATCCTCTATCCGATCCTATCCTCTATCACATCCTATCCTCTATCCTATCCTATTCCCTATCCTATCCTCTACCCTATCCTATCCTCTATCCTATCCAATCACCTATCCTATCCTCTATACGATACTATTGTCTATCCTATCCTATCCTCTATCCTATAATATCATATATCCTATACTATTCTCTATCCTATCCTATCCTCTATCCTATACTATCCTCTATCGTATCCTATCCTATCCTCTATCCTATCCTGTTCTGTATCCTATACTCTACCCTATCCTATCCTGTATCCTATCCTATCCTCTATCCTATCCAATCCCCCTCCTATCCTCTATACGATCCTATCCTCTATCCTATCCTATCCTCTATCCTATCCTATTCTGTATCCTATTCTCTGCCCTATCCTATTCTCTATCCTATCCTATCCTCTATCCTACACTATCCTGTATCGTATCCTACCCTCTATCCTATCCTATCCTCTATTCTATCCAACCCCCTATCCTATCCAATCTTCTATCCTATCCTCTATCCTATCCTCTATCCTATCCTCTATCCTATCCTATCCTCTATCCAATAATATCTTCTATTCTATATTATTCTCTATCCTATCCTATCCTCTATCCTATACTATCCTCTATCGTATCCTATCCTCTATCCTATCCTATCCTCTATTCTATCCAATCCCCTATCCTATCATCTATCCGAACCTGTCCTCTATCCTATACTATCCTCTATCCTATAATATCATCTATCCTATCCTATCCACTATCCTATCCTATCCTCAATCCTATCCTATCCTGAATCCTCTCCTATCCTCTATCCTATCCTATCAAGTATCCTATCCTATCCTATATCCTATAGTATCCTCTATCCTGTTCAATCCTCTATCCTATCCTATCCTCTATCCTATCCTATCCTCCATCCTATCCTATTCTCTATCCTATCCTCTACCCTATCCTATCCTCTATCCTATAATATCATTTATCCTATACTATTCTCTATCCTATCCTATCCTCTATCCTATACTATCCTCTATCGTATCCAATCCTCTATCCTATCCTATCCTCTATCCTATAATATCATCTATCCTATACTATTCTCTATCGTATCCTATCCTCTATCCTATAATATCCTCTATCGTATCCTATCCTCTATCCTAACCTATCCTGAACCCTATCGTATCCTCAATCCTATCCTATACTCCATCCTATCCTATACGCTATCCTATCCTATCCTCTATCCTATCCAATCTTCTATCCTATCCTCTATCCTATCCAATCTTCTATCCTATCCTCTATCGTATCCTATATCCTATCCTCTATCCTATCCTGAATCCTCTCCTATCCACTATCCTATCCTATCCTGTATCCTATCCTATCCTCTATCCTATAATATCATATATCCTATACTATTCTCTATCCTATCCTATCCTCTATCCTATACTATCCTCTATCGTATCCTATCCTATCCTCTATCCTATCCTGTTCTGTATCCTATACTCTACCCTATCCTATCCTGTATCCTATCCTATCCTCTATCCTATCCAATCCCCCTCCTATCCTCTATACGATCCTATCCTCTATCCTATCCTATCCTCTATCCTATCCTATTCTGTATCCTATTCTCTGCCCTATCCTATTCTCTATCCTATCCTATCCTCTATCCTACACTATCCTGTATCGTATCCTACCCTCTATCCTATCCTATCCTCTATTCTATCCAACCCCCTATCCTATCCAATCTTCTATCCTATCCTCTATCCTATCCTCTATCCTATCCTATCCTCTATCCTATCCTATTCTGTATCCTATACTCTACCCTATCCTATCCTGTATCCTATCCTATCCTCTATCCTATCCTATCCTCTATCCTATCCTATCCTCTACCCTATCCTATCCTCTATCCTATCCAATCCCCCATCCTATCCTCTATACGATCCTATCCTCTATCCTATCCTATCCTCTATCCTATCCTATTCTGTATCCTATTCTCTGCCCTATCCTATTCTCTATCCTATCCTATCCTCTATCCTACACTATCGTGTATCGTATGCTATCCTCTATCCTATCCTATCCTCTATTCTATCCAACCCCCTATCCTATCCAATCTTCTATCCTATCCTCTATCCTATCCTCTATCCTATCCTCTATCCTATCCTCTATCCTATCCTATCCTCTATCCTATCCGATCCTCTATCCTATCCTATCCTCTATCCTATTATATCCTCTATACTATCCAATCCCCTATCCTATCCTCTATCCGATGCTATCCTCTATCACATCCTATACTCTATCCTATCCTATTCTCTATCCTATCCTCTATTCTATCCTATCCTCTATCCTATCCAATTACCTATCCTATCCTCTATCCTATCCTATCCTCTATCCTATAATATCATCTATCCTATACTATTCTCTATCCTATCCTATCCTCTATCCTATACTATCCTCTATCGTATCCTATCCTCTATCCGATCCTATCCTCTATCCTATCCTATCCTCTATCCTATCCTATTCTGTATCCTATACTCTACCCTATCCTATCCTGTATCCTATCCTATCCTCCTATCCTATCCTATCCTCTACCCTATCCTATCCTCTATGCTATCCTAAACTCTATCCTATCCAATCCCCCATCCTATCCTCTATACGATCCTATCCTCTATCCTATCCTATCCTCTATCCTATCCTATTGTCTATCCTATCCTCTACCCTATCCTATCCTCCATCCTATACTCTCATCTATCCTTTCCTATTCTCTATCCTATTCTCTATCGTCTGCTCTATCCTATCCTATCCACTATCCTATCCTCTATCCTATCCTATCCTCTATCCTATAATATCCTCTATCCTATAATATCATCTATCCTATACTATTCTCTATCCTATCCTATCCTCTATCCTATATTATCCTCTATCGTATCCTATCCTCTATCCTATCCTATCCTCTATTCTATCCAATCCCCTATTCTATCATCTATCCGAACCTATCCTCTATCCTATCCTATCCTCTATCCTATAATATCATCTATCCTATACTATTCTCTATCGTATCCTATCCTCTATCCTATAATATCCTCTATCGTATCCTATCCTCTATCCTAACCTATCCTGAACCCTATCGTATCCTCAATCCTATCCTATACTCCATCCTATCCTATCCACTATCCTATCCTATCCTCAATCCTATCCTATCCTGAATCCTCTCCTATCCTCTATCCTATCCTATCAAGTATCCTATCCTATCCTATATCCTATAATATCCTCTATCCTATTCAATCCTCTATCCTATCCTATCCTCTATCCTATCCTATCCTCCATCCTATCCTATTCTCTATCCTATCCTCTACCCTATCCTATCCTCTATCCTATAATATCATTTATCCTATACTATTCTCTATCCTATCCTATCCTCTATCCTATACTATCCTCTATCGTATCCAATCCTCTATCCTATCCTATCCTCTATCCTATAATATCATCTATCCTATACTATTCTCTATCGTATCCTATCCTCTATCCGATCCTATCCTCTATCCTATCCTGTCCTCTATCCTATCCTATTCTGTATCCTATACTCTACCCTATCCTATCCTGTATCCGATCCTATCCTCTACCCTATCCTATCCTCTATCCTATCCTATCCTATCCTCTACCCTATCCTATCCTCTATCCTATCCTATCCTCTATCCTATCCAATCCCCTATCCTATCCTCTATCCGTTCCTATCCTCTACCCTACCCTATCCTCTATCCTATAATATCATCTATCCTATACTATTCTCTATCGGATCCTATCCTCTATCCTATCCTATCCTCTATCCTATAATATCATCTATCCTATACTAATCTCTATCCTATCCTATCCTCTATCCTATACTATCCTCTATCGTATCCTATCCTCTACCCTATCCTATCCTCTATTCTATTCAATCCCCTATCCTATCATCTATCCGAACCTATCCTCTATCCTATCCTATCCTCTATCCTATCCAATCCCCTATCCTATCCACTATCCTATCATCAAACCTATCCTATCCTCTGTCCTATCCTATCCTCTATCCTATCCTATCCTCACTCCTATCCTATCCTGAATCCTCTCCTATCCTCTATCCCATCCTATCCTGTATCCTATCCTATCCTCTATCATATAATATCCTCTATCCTATTCAATCCTCTATCCTATCCTATCCTCTATCCTATTCTCTATCCTATCCTCTACCCTATCCTATCCTCTATCCTATAATATCATTTATCCTATACTATTCTCTATCCTATCCTATCCTCTATCGTATACTATCCTCTATCGTATCCAATCCTCTATCCGATCCTATACTCTATCCTATCCTATCCTCTATCCTATCCTATTCTGTATCCTATACTCTACCCTATCCTATCCTCTATCCTATCCTATCCTCTATCCTATAATATCATCTATCCTATACCATTCTCTATCCTATCCTATCCTCTATCCTATACTATCCTCTATCGTATCCTATCCTCTATCCTATCCTATCCTCTATTCTATCCAATCCCCTATCCTATCATCTATCCGAACCTATCCTCTATCCTATAATATCATCTATCCTATCCTATCCACTATCCTATCCTATCCTCAATCCTATCCTATCCTGAATCCTCTCCTATTCTCTATCCTATCCTATCCTGTATCCTATCCTATCCTCTATCCTATAATATCCTCTATCCTATCCAATCCTCTATCGTATCCTATCCTCTATCCGATCCTATCCTCTATCCTATCCTATCCTCCATCCTATCCTATTCTCTATCCTATCCTCTATCCTATAATATCATTTATCCTATACTATTCTCTATCCTATCCTATCCTCTATCCTATCCTAGTCTGTATCCTATACTCTACCCTATCCTATCCTGTATCCGATCCTATCCTCTACCCTATCCTATCCTCTATCCTATCCTATCCTATCCTCTACCCTATCCTATCGTCTATCCTATCCTATCCTCTATCCTACCCTATCCTCTGTCCTATACAATCCCCTATCCTATCCTCTATCGGTTCCTATTCTCTACCCTATCCTATCCTCTATCCTATAATATCATCTATCCTATACTATTCTCTATCCGATCCTATCCTCTATCCTATCCTATTCTGTATCCTATACTCTACCCTATTCTATCCTCTATCCTATCCTATCCTCTATCCTATCCTATCCTCTACCCTATCCTATCCTCTATCCTATCCTATCCTCTATACTATCCAATCCCCTATCCTATCATCTATCCGAATCTATCCTCTATCCTATCCTATCCTCTATCCTATAATATCATCTATCCTATCCTATGCACTATCCTATCCTCAATCCTATCCTATCCTGAATCCTCTCCTACCCTCTATCTTATCCTATCCTGTATCCTATCCTATCCTCTATCCTATAATATCCTCTATCCTATCCAATCCTCTATCCTATCCTCTATCGTATCCTATCCACTATCCTATCCTATCCTCTATCCTATCCTCTTCTGTATCCTATACTCTATCCTATCCTATCCTCTATCCTATACTATCCTCTATCGTATCCTATCCTCTATCCGATCCTATCCTCTATCCTATCCTATCCTCTATCCTATCCGATCCTCTATCCTATAATATCATCTATCCTATCCTATCCACTATCCTATCCTATCCTCAATCCTATCCTATCCTGAATCCTCTCCTATCCTCTATCCCATCCTATCATGTATCCTATCCTATCCTCTATCATATAATATCCTCTATCCTATTCAATCCTCTATACTATCCTATCCTCTATCCTATTCTCTATCCTATCCTCTACCCTATCCTATCCTCTATCCTATAATATCATTTATCCTATACTATTCTCTATCCTATCCTATCCTCTATCGTATACTATCCTCTATCGTATCCAATCCTCTATCCGATCCTATCCTCTATCCTATCCTATCCTCCATCCTATCCTATTCTCTATCCTATACAATCCCCTATCCTATCCTCTATCCGTTCCTATCCTCTAACCTATCCTATCCTCTATCCTATAATATCATCTATCCTATCCTATTCTGTATCCTATACTCTACCCTATCCTATCCTCTATCCTATCCTATCCTCTATCCTATAATATCATCTATCCTATACTATTCTCTATCCTATCCTATCCTCTACCCTATCCTATCGTCTATCCTATCCTATCCTCTATCCTATCCTATCCTCTGTCCTATCCAATCCCCTATCCTATCCTCTATCCGATCCTATCCTCTATCCGATCCTATCCTCTATCCTATCCTATCCTCTATCCTATCCTATTCTGTATCCTATACTCTACCCTATCCTATCCTGTATCCGATCCTATCCTCTACCCTATCCTATCCTCTATCCTATCCTATCCTTTCCTCTACCCTATCCTATCCTCTATCCTATCCTATCCTCTATCCTATCCTATCCTCTATCCTATCCAATCCCCTATCCTATCCACTATCCTATCCTATCCTCAATCCTATACTATCCTCAACCCTATCCTATCCTCTATCCTATCCTATCCTATCCTCTATCCTATTCCTATTCTCTATCCTATCCTATCCTCTATCCTATCCTATCCTCTATCCTATCCTATCCTCTATCCTATCCAATCACCTATCCTATCCTCTATCCGATCCTATCCTCTATCCTATCCTATCCTCTATCCTATCCTATTCTGTATCCTATACTCTGCCCTATCCTATCCTCTATTCTATCCAATCCCCTATCCTATCATCTATCCGAACCTATCCTCTATCCTATCCTATCCTCTATCCTATAATATCATCTATCCTATCCTATGCACTATCCTATCCTCAATCCTATCCTATCCTGAATCCTCTCCTACCCTCTATCTTATCCTATCCTGTATCCTATCCTATCCTCTATCCTATAATATCCTCTATCCTATCCAATCCTCTATCCTATCCTCTATCGTATCCTATCCTCTATCCTATCCTCTATCCGATCCTATCCTCTATCCTATCCTATCCTCTATCCTATCCGATCCTCTATCCTATAATATCATCTATCCTATCCTATCCTGTATCCTATCCTATCCTCTATCCTATAATATCCTCTATCCTATTCAATCCTCTATCCTATCCTATCCTCTATCCTATCCTCTCCTCCATCCAATCCTATTCTCTATCCTATCCTCTACCCTATCCTATCCTCTACCCTATCCTATCGTCTATCCTATCCTATCCTCTATCCTATCCTATCCTCTGTCCTATCCAATCCCCTATCCTATCCTCTATCCGATCCTATCCTATCCTCTATCCTATCCTCTTCTGTATCCTATACTCTATCCTATCCTATCCTCTATCCTATACTATCCTCTATCGTATCCTATCCTCTATCCGATCCTATCCTCTATCCTATCCTATCCTCTATCCTATCCGATCCTCTATCCTATAAAACCATCTATCCTATCCTATCCACTATCCTATCCTATCCTCAATCCTATCCTATCCTGAATCCTCTCCTATCCTCTATCCTATCCTATCCTGTATTCTATCCTATCCTCTATCCTATAATATCCTCTATCGTAGCCAATCCTCTATCCGATCCTATACTCTATCCTATCCTATCCTCTATCCTATCCTATTCTGTATCCTATACTCTACCCTATCCTATCCTCTATCATATAATATCATCTATCCTATACTATTCTCTATGCTATCCTCTCCTCTATCCTATACTATCCTCTATCGTATCCTATCCTCTATCCTATCCTATCCTCTATTCTATCCAATCCCCTATCCTATCATCTATCCGAACCTATCCTCTATCCTATCCTATCCTCTAACCTATAATATCATCTATCCTATCCTATCTACTATCCTATCCTATCCTCAATCCTATCCTATCCTGAATCCTCTCCTATCCTATATCCTATCCTATCCTGTATCCTATCCTATCCTCTATCCTATAATATCCTCTATCCTATCCAATCCTCTATCGTATCAGATCCTCTATCCGATCCTATCCTCTATCCTATCCTATCCTCCATCCTATCCTATTCTCTATCCTATCCTCTATCCTATAATATCATTTATCCTATACTATTCTCTATCCTATCCTATCCTCTATCCTATACTATCCTATATCGTATCCAATCCTCTATCCGATCCTATCCTCTATCCTATCCTACCCTCTATCCTATCCTATCCTCTATTCTATCCAATCCCCTATCCTATCATCTATCCGAACCTATCCTCTATCCTATAATATCATCTATCCTATCCTATGCACTATCCTATCCTCAATCCTATCCTATCCTGAATCCTCTCCTACCCTCTATCTTATCCTATCCTGTATCCTATCCTATCCTCTATCCTATAATATCCTCTATCCTATCCAATCCTCTATCCTATCCTCTATCGTATCCTATCCTCTATCCTTTCCTCTATCCGATCCTATCCTCTATCCTATCCTATCCTCTATCCTATCCGATCCTCTATCCTATAATATCATCTATCCTATCCTATCCACTATCCTATCCTATCCTCAATCCTATCCTATCCTGAATCCTCTCCTATCCTCTATCCTATCCTATCCTGTATCCTATCCTATCCTCTATCCTATCCTATCCTCTATCCTATCCTATTCTGTATCCTATACTCTACCCTATCCTATCCTGTATCCGATCCTATCCTCTACCCTATCCTATCCTCTACCCTATCCTATCCTCTATCCTATCCTATCCTATCCTCTACCCTATCCTATCCTCTATCCTATCCTATCCTATCCTCTACCCTATCCTATCCTCTATCCTATCCTATCCTCTATCCTATCCTATCCTCTATCCTATCCAATCCCCTATCCTATCCACTATCCTATCTTATCCTCAATCCTATCCTATCCTCAACCCTATCCTATCCTCTATCCTATCCTATCCTATCCTCTATCCTATCCTATCCTCTATCCTATCCTATCCTCTATTCTATCCAATCCCCTATCCTATCATCTATCCGAACCTATCCTCTATCCTATCCTATCCTCTATTCTATCCAATCCCCTATCCTATCATCTATCCGAACCTATCCTCTATCCTATCCTATCCTCTATCCTATCCTCTATCGTATCCTATCCTCTATCCTTTCCTCTATCCGATCCTATCCTCTATCCTATCCTATCCTCTATCCTATCCGATCCTCTATCCTATAATATCATCTATCCTATCCTATCCACTATCCTATCCTATCCTCAATCCTATCCTATCCTGAATCCTCTCCTATCCTCTATCCTATCCTATCCTGTATCCTATCCTATCCTCTATCCTATCCTATCCTCTATCCTATCCTATTCTGTATCCTATACTCTATCCTATCCTATCCTGTATCCTATCCTATCCTCTATCCTATCCTATCCTCTATCCTATCCTATTCTGTATCCTATACTCTACCCTATCCTATCCTGTATCCGATCCTATCCTCTACCCTATCCTATCCTCTACCCTATCCTATCCTCTATCCTATCCTATCCTATCCTCTACCCTATCCTATCCTCTATCCTATCCTATCCTATCCTCTACCCTATCCTATCCTCTATCCTATCCTATCCTCTATCCTATCCTATCCTCTATCCTATCCAATCCCCTATCCTATCCACTATCCTATCTTATCCTCAATCCTATCCTATCCTCAACCCTATCCTATCCTCTATCCTATCCTATCCTATCCTCTATCCTATCCTATCCTCTATCCTATCCTATCCTCTATTCTATCCAATCCCCTATCCTATCATCTATCCGAACCTATCCTCTATCCTATCCTATCCTCTATCCTATAATATCATCTATCCTATCCTATCCACTATCCTATCTTATCCTCTATCCTATCCTATCCTCTATTCTATCCAATCCCCTATCCTATCATCTATCCGAACCTATCCTCTATCCTATCCTATCCTCTATCCTATCCTCTATCGTATCCTATCCTCTATCCTTTCCTCTATCCGATCCTATCCTCTATCCTATCCTATCCTCTATCCTATCCGATCCTCTATCCTATAATATCATCTATCCTATCCTATCCACTATCCTATCCTATCCTCAATCCTATCCTATCCTGAATCCTCTCCTATCCTCTATCCTATCCTATCCTGTATCCTATCCTATCCTCTATCCTATCCTATCCTCTATCCTATCCTATTCTGTATCCTATACTCTACCCTATCCTATCCTGTATCCGATCCTATCCTCTACCCTATCCTATCCTCTACCCTATCCTATCCTCTATCCTATCCTATCCTATCCTCTACCCTATCCTATCCTCTATCCTATCCTATCCTATCCTCTACCCTATCCTATCCTCTATCCTATCCTATCCTCTATCCTATCCTATCCTCTATCCTATCCAATCCCCTATCCTATCCACTATCCTATCTTATCCTCAATCCTATCCTATCCTCAACCCTATCCTATCCTCTATCCTATCCTATCCTATCCTCTATCCTATCCTATCCTCTATCCTATCCTATCCTCTATTCTATCCAATCCCCTATCCTATCATCTATCCGAACCTATCCTCTATCCTATCCTATCCTCTATCCTATAATATCATCTATCCTATCCTATCCACTATCCTATCTTATCCTCTATCCTATCCTATCCTCTATTCTATCCAATCCCCTATCCTATCATCTATCCGAACCTATCCTCTATCCTATCCTATCCTCTATCCTATAATATCATCTATCCTATCCTATCCACTATCCTATCTTATCCTCAATCCTATCCTATCCTGAATCCTCTCCTATCCTCTATCCTATCCTATCCTGTATCCTATCCTATCCTCTATCCTATAATATCCTCTATCCTATCCAATCCTCTATCGTATCCTATCCTCTATCCGATCCTATCCTCTATCCTATCCTATCCTCCATCCTATCCTATTCTCTATCCTATCCTCTATCCTATCCTATCCTCTATCCTATATTATCCTCTATCGTATCCTATCCTCTATCCTATCCTATCCTCTATTCTACCCAATCCCCTATCCTATCATCTATCCGAACCTATCCTCTATCCTATCCTATCCTCTATCCTATAATATCATCTATCCTATCCTATCCTCTATCCTATCCGATCCTCTATTCTATCCTATCCTCTATCCTATTATATCCTCTATACTATCGTATCCTATCCTATCCTCTATCCTATCCTGTTCTGTATCTGTTCAGGATTAGCCTAAAATTGTGAGATTCAAACGAAGGGGGTTTCGACCGTTGGTGGCCGGTTCGTACTTGTTTTCGTGTTGTGAGCGCGAAACCGAGCAGCCGTTGTCTCGGTCGCGTAAACAGCCGTGTCACCGGCGACAAACACCTTTGTTTGAATTTCACCTCACGATCAAAGGTGAACCGAATTCACCTATGGAAAACCCTACGATCAACGGTTCTCCCGACGTCTCGTGCGTTACCGTGCGCGAACGCACGATCAGACGTCGTTCTAACTTCGCAGCGCTCGCTTGCTTTCTCTCTTCACTTAATATCAAATTATTAGTTGTCTATCTCGTGACTTCGTCACATACTCGAAACTCATAGTGTTTTCTCGCGGCGTCGTCGCTTATTTTATATCGCGTTCATTGCATAATGTCCAGCTCTTTATACATTTTCGACGGTTTGGCCTCGTGAGCCAAATAAAGTGTGTTGAAACAACAATCGGAGTTCCCGTTTATCGCCTCCTGTCTACACCACCTTCCTCAGCGTTCAATTCTGAGCGGTCCCGGCCTCAGGCAGCTCGAAGTCTCGTGCATGCCGAAACATTTTGGTCCTTCGAGCCGGATCTGAGGAAGTAGACTTTCACGGTTCAACATACGACCATGGCCGAACATCTGGAGCACCAGCTCAATCTACAACGGGCCATCGAACGAGCTGTATCGAATTTTAAAAAACTGGGAAAGGAGAAGTGGACGAAGAGCGTGGTCCAGACCCGGATCGTCCACATCAAGGATCAGTGGAGGAAGTACGAGGCTGGTCATGGAAAGGTCGCAGCTGCCCTTTCATCGAAGGAGCAGATGAACCACCCGTACTTCACCGAGGACCAGTTTGCAGCCACGGAGGAGGTTTACTTGGACAGCCTCGCCTTCATGACGGACGTCCTCGAGCAGCAGAAACAGGAGGATGTAAGTGCTGCTAATTCCGTTTCGGCCGATTCCCATCTCTCGATGGAACCACCCGCGCAGCTCCCGCGAATCAACCTCCCACAATTCGAAGGTCATTGCGAGACCTGGGAGGCGTTTCGCGACCGATTCAACGCGCTCATAATTTCCAACCGGTCCCTCACGGATGTTGCGCGCATGCATTATTTAGTCTCATCGCTAAAAGGCCGCGCTCTTGATTGTGTGAGCAATATCCCGGTCACCGCGGCGAATTTCAAAATTGCGTGGGATGCGCTTAAGGCACGTTACGATAATCCGCGCCGCCTCCTGACCGTTCATCTCTCAGCGTTACTACAGTTGCCCGCACTAAATCGCGAGTCTGCGTCGGACCTGCAGGACCTACGCGATCGGGTATGCATGGCCGTTTCGTCGCTCAAAAACCTGGGTCGAAGTTCCGACGAACTCTGGAACGATATTCTCGTTCATTTAATATCGCAGAAGCTCGATTCCACCACGAGGAAAGCGTGGAACATAAAAACCAGCGATGACGTGACGCCGCCGTCGTTCGATACTTTGCGAGCGTTTATCGATTCCCGTGTCCGAGCTCTCGAGGACTTCAAGGGAGGTTGTGCGAGTCCTCCCGTTTCGCGTCCGAAATCTCCCGCACGTCTCAAAGGCGGAATTCCGGCGAGTAAATTCCAACACGAGTCCACTCGTGTTCATACCGCGGCGGTAAAAGGGTCATCTCCGGTAGCGTGTCCGATCTGTCGCTCGCGTCACTATATGAACGCGTGCCCATCGTTTCTAGCGAAAAGCGCTGCCCGTCGTAGCGAAATCGTTAAGCGATTATCTCGGTGCTCAAATTGCTTGAGCCAATCGCACGCCGCTCAAGATTGCACGAGTAAATATTCGTGTCGCGTATGCCATCAGCGGCATCATACGTTGTTGCATGACGAGAGACACGCTCCCGATTCGACAACTTCGGCCGAATCAATCGATAGCACGTGCCCGACCGCCGAAGTACAGTCGCATCTCGCGTCCGCGAAATCTACCTCGTCTAAGACAATTTTACTAGCCACTGCATGGGTGCATGCAAGCGTCGAATCCGGCCGCAACATAACAGTTCGTGCGTTAATCGACCAAGGATCGGAAACAAGCTTCGTAACCGAGGCTGTTGCTCAGCTGTTACAGGCGAAGCGTCAACGTGTCGCGACGACGATTTCGGGAGTTGGTGGGGTACGCACAGGCACCGCTCGGCATGCGATACGTTTGCGTCTCTCCCCGCGCTCTTCTCGCTCTCCAACGGTCACAACAACCGCGCTCGTGTTACCGTCTCTGTCCACGTACACACCGCGGCGCGTAACGGATTCATGTAATTTCGAGCATCTCTCGGATTTGAACTGGGCTGACGCGGATCCTTCGAGTCCCGACTCAATTCAAATGATTCTAGGAGCAGACATCTATCCGCATATAATCCTTGACGGAATACGAAGGGGCGAGCCGGGGAAACCTATTGCCCAAAATTCCATTTTCGGATGGATAATCTCGGGCCCCGTGGTCGCGAATTCGTCGCGCCCGAGCGATCCGTCGACTTTCGTTGTCACGCATCACTGTCTCGCTGACCAACAGTTGACTTCAGAAATGCAACGATTTTGGGAAGTAGAAGAAATCCCTCTCCAGTCTCTCCTTACACCGGACGAAGAAGCGTGCGAGCGTCACTTCTGCGACAACACGTCTCGCGCTCCCGACGGACGGTACATCGTTCGTCTGCCGTTCCGATCAGGACCCCCGATAGAGATCGGGCAATCGCGTCGGGTCGCAGAGAAAATGATGCACTCTCTATCGCGCCGTCTAAAGACGAGTTCCGCGATCTCAAAAGAGTATAGCGAGTTTCTGGACGAATACGAGCGTCTAGGTCACATGCGGCTAGCTCAAAATTCGACTGCATCGTCTCGGCAATGCGTTTTCATCCCGCATCATCCTGTCTTTCGAGCTGACAGCGCTACGACCCACCTTCGCGTCGTGTTCAACGCCTCCAGCCTCACAACCAACGGCTCTTCCTTAAACGACCACCTTTTCGCCGGTCCGAAACTGCAAAATGATCTCGCCGCAGTTATTCTCCGATGGCGAAAATTCCGGTTCGTCTATACAGCCGATATCGCGAAAATGTATCGCCAAATTCTCATTGACGAACGGGACGTCGATTACCAGAGAATTCTGTGGCAGCCAGCACTTTCCGCCTCGTGCCGAGAATATCAGCTTCTCACCGTCACATACGGGATGACGTGCGCTCCATATCTTGCCCTTCGCGTCCTTCAACGGCTTAATGAGGACGACGGGCATCGTTTCCCTCTCGCGCAGCACATTCTTCAACACCACATCTATGTGGACGACGTATTGTTCGGGGACGATGACCTCGAATCCCTTCGCCAGTCTCGTAATCAGCTGACCGCGCTCCTCGACTGCGGGAACTTTAGGCTCCGGAAGTGGGCAAGCAATTCGTCCGAGTTGCTGACCGATCTCGATCCAGCGGATCACGGTCTCGCGTGCACGAAGCTTCTCGCCCCTGACGACCAGCTCAAGGTCCTTGGAGTCAGCTGGAGTCCAACCCTTGACGCCTTTCAACTTCGAACCATCGTGGCTGACCCATTGCCGTCGACGAAGAGGTCGATTCTTTCCACGATAGCCAAACTCTACGACCCGTTAGGCTGGGTCACTCCAGCAACCGTGCTTGCGAAGATCTTCCTTCAGGATCTCTGGCGAATCCGCATTAGTTGGGACGGAAAACTACCGGAGGCACTTCTCGACAAATGGCGACCGATCTGCGAGCGCCTATCTCTCCTCGACTCGGTCACCCTTCCTAGGTGGATCGGCTCCTCTATACGGTCTCCTAGCATCGAACTTCACGGCTTCGCCGATGCCTCGACAGTCGCTTACGCCGCCGTCGTGTATGCCAAATGCACCTCGCCCTCCGGCGAGGTCACGATTTCTCTCCTCGCTGGAAAATCGAAAGTAGCACCTCTGAATCCCTTGACAATTCCTCGACTGGAATTGCAAGGGGCCCTTCTTCTCTCGCGTCTCATGGAATTTGTCCAGTCGACCCTCGGCACGCGAAATCTCTCCTGCGTGTGCTGGACCGATTCGACCGTGGTCCTGAATTGGGTCCAACAGCATCCCTCGCGCTGGAAGACGTTTGTGGCCAACCGGGTTTCCAAGATTCAAGCCCGGCTCCCGCTCGCGGAATGGCGACACGTCTGTACAGAAGACAATCCTGCCGATTGCGCCTCTCGCGGTCTCCTAAGCGACGACCTTCTTCGGTCATCCCTCTGGTGGCAAGGTCCCGCCTGGTTGACCCGCGATCGCTCCGAATGGCCACCGCTTCAGATTCGGATCGACGACACCAATCCGTTAGAGGCAAAGGTCATACCGGCTAATTCCGCCGTCCTATCTCAACCTTGGGAACTGGAAACAAGGTTCTCTTCATGGCCAAAACTCATTCGCGTCACAGCGTACCTCTTCCGTTTCGTGTACGCGTGTCGACGCAGTAACCCGGAGACAGGTCGAGCTCCGTCTCGCGGTTATGGTCTCGCGCTTTCGGCTGACGAATGCAGTAACGCGAAGTTCTGGTGGATCCGCCGGATCCAATCCACTCTATTTACGTCGGAACGCAAGACTCTCCTACAGAACCAACCGCTGCCGTCGAAGAACCCTCTGAGTGCTCTTAATCCTTTCCTCGATAACCAAGGGATCCTACGCGTGGGAGGTCGGCTACACCGTGCTCCCTTACCGTATCATTCGAAACATCCGATCATTCTCGCGTCGCATCCCCTCGTTCGACTAATCATCGAACACGCGCATCTTCGTTCGCTGCACGGTGGGCTCCAGCTCACCTTGAGCACCCTCCGCCAGAATTTCTGGATTTTACGAGCGCGAACTCTTGCGAAATCGGTGATTCACACCTGCGTCACCTGCGTTCGAGAGCGAGCTGCAATTCCCGCACAAATCATGGGCCAGCTTCCGGAACCTCGGGTCTCTCCTCCCGCGAAATGCTTTGCTCACTGCGGTCTTGATTACGCTGGCCCCGTCCAGATTCGAGCATCCGCAGGTCGGGGCATCACCTCTCGCAAAGCTTACATCGCGTTGTTCATATGCCTAGCAACCAAGGCGATCCATCTCGAGCTGGTTGCGGATTATTCAACACCCGCGTTTCTCAACGCCTACTGTCGATTTTGCTCTCGCCGAGGAATTCCAGAAGCAATGTATTCAGATAACGGTACCACGTTCATCGGAGCTAATCGCGAACTCCATCTCGCGCATCGCGCAACTCTTAACGATCCCGAGTTTTTAAATAAAACTGCCACCGACGGTGTTTCATGGCACTTCATACCCCCTTCGGCCCCGCACTTCGGAGGCCTATGGGAGGCCGGCGTGAAAAGCATGAAGCATCATATGCGTCGTGTTTTAAAAGATCGCACTCTCACATTTGAAGAGTTTACCACCCTTCTCTGTGCAATCGAAGCCTGTCTCAATTCTCGTCCGATATCTCCGCTATCCGACTCCTACGATGATTTCGAGTCATTGACTCCCGGCCACCTTTTAATCGGTTCGGCGCTCACGGTGCCCCCTCAGCCATCGACGCTAACCCTTGCCGAAAATCGCCTCTCGCGCTGGCAACTTATTCGGCACATGACCGAGCGATTCTGGAAACTCTGGAGAGACGATTACGTCAACACTCTCCAGCAGCGCAGTAAATGGCGTCGCGAACGACCTTCACTAGCGATCGGGCAGCTCGTCCTTCTGCGCCTTCCGAATCTTCCTCCCTGTAAGTGGGAGCTCGGTCGAGTAACGCAACTACATCCGGGCGAAGACGGATCTACGCGCGTGGTGACCGTTAAAACAAGCACCGCCGAGCTCAAGCGGCCCATCGTTAAACTGTGCCCGCTGCCGGTTTCTTGTCAAAACCCAGCGGAATAATAAGGTACTTCCTCCGTGCGTTATAGATGGAAGTCGCGCTCCCTAGATGTAAGTTGCGTGCGTTAGATTAATTATGCGATCGTTAGACTAAGCTTTCTCTTGTTTAAAATTAAGGTTGCGTGTGCTTGCGTTAAATTCATTCCCCCGTCTCATCATGGCGGGCGGCTCGAGATTCTCGCGTCTTCCGATTCGGCATCTTCCGTCCACAGAGCAGTGTGCGTGCGTTTCGAAACTATCGTTTCAAGGCGGGCGGTATGTTCAGGATTAGCCTAAAATTGTGAGATTCAAACGAAGGGGGTTTCGACCGTTGGTGGCCGGTTCGTACTTGTTTTCGTGTTGTGAGCGCGAAACCGAGCAGCCGTTGTCTCGGTCGCGTAAACAGCCGTGTCACCGGCGACAAACACCTTTGTTTGAATTTCACCTCACGATCAAAGGTGAACCGAATTCACCTATGGAAAACCCTACGATCAACGGTTCTCCCGACGTCTCGTGCGTTACCGTGCGCGAACGCACGATCAGACGTCGTTCTAACTTCGCAGCGCTCGCTTGCTTTCTCTCTTCACTTAATATCAAATTATTAGTTGTCTATCTCGTGACTTCGTCACATACTCGAAACTCATAGTGTTTTCTCGCGGCGTCGTCGCTTATTTTATATCGCGTTCATTGCATAATGTCCAGCTCTTTATACATTTTCGACGGTTTGGCCTCGTGAGCCAAATAAAGTGTGTTGAAACAACAATCGGAGTTCCCGTTTATCGCCTCCTGTCTACACCACCTTCCTCAGCGTTCAATTCTGAGCGGTCCCGGCCTCAGGCAGCTCGAAGTCTCGTGCATGCCGAAACAGTATCCTATACTCTACCCTATCCTATCCTGTATCCTATCCTATCCTCTATCCTATCCTATCCTCTACCCTATCCTATCCTCTATCCTATCCAATCCCCCATCCTATCCTCTATACGATCCTATCCTCTATCCTATCCTATCCTCTGTCCTATCCTATTCTGTATCCTATTCTCTGCACTATCCTATTCTCTATCCTATCCTATCCTCTATCCTACACTATCCTGTATCGTATCCTATCCTCTATCCTATCCTATCCTCTAATCTATCCAACCCCCTATCCTATCCAATCTTCTATCCTATCCTCTATCCTATCCTCTATCCTATCCTCTATCCTATCCTCTATCCTATCCTATCCTCTATCCTATTATATCCTCTATACTATCCAATCCCCTATCCTATCCTCTATCCGATCCTATCCTCTATCGCATCCTATCCTCTATCCGATCCTATCCTCTATCCTATCCTGTCCTCTATCCTATCCTATTCTGTATCCTATACTCTACCCTATCCTATCCTGTATCCGATCCTATCCTCTACCCTATCCTATCCTCTATCCTATCCTATCCTATCCTCTACCCTATCCTATCCTCTATCCTATCCTATCGTCTATCCTATCCTATCCTCTATCCTATCCAATCCCCTATCCTATCCACTATCCTATCCTATCCTCAATCCTATCCTATCCTCAACCCTATCCTATCCTCTATCCTATCCTATCCTATCCTCTATCCTATCCTATCCTGTATCCTATCCAATCACCTATCCTATCCTCTATCCGATCCTATCCTCTATCCTATCCTATCCTCTATCCTATCCTATTCTGTATCCTATTCTCTGCCCTATCCTATTCTCTATCCTATCCTATCCTCTATCCTATACTATCCTGTATCGTATCCTATCCTCTATCCTATCCTATCCTCTATTCTATCCAATCCCCTATCCTATCCAATCTTCTATCCTATCCTCTATCCTATCCTCTATCCTATCCTCTATCCTATCCTCTATCCTATCCTATCCTCTATCCGATCCTATCCTCTATCCTATCCTATCCTCTACCCTATCCTATTCTGTATCCTATTCTCTGCCCTATCCTATTCTCTATCCTATCCTATCCTCCATCCTATACTATCCTGTATCGTATCCTATCCTCTATCCTATCCTATCCTCTATTCTATCCAATCCCCTATCCTATCCAATCTTCTATCCTATCCTCTATCCTATCCTCTATCCTATCCTCTATCCTATCCTATCCTCTATCCTATCCGATCCTCTATTCTATCCTATCCTCTATCCTATTATATCCTCTATACTATCGAATCCCCTATCCTATCCTCTATCCGATCCTATCCTCTATCACATCCTATCCTCTGTCCTATCCTATTCTCTATCCTATCCTCTACCCTATCCTATCCTCTATCCTATCCAATCACCTATCCTATCCTCTATACGATCCTATCCTCTATCCGATCCTATCCTCTATCCTATCCTATCCTCTATCCTATCCTATTCTGTATCCTATTCTCTGCCCTATCCTATTCTCTATCCTATCCTATCCTCTATCCTATACTATCCTGTATCGTATCCTATCCTCTATCCTATCCTATCCTCTATTCTATCCATTCCCCTATCCTATCCAATCTTCTATCCTATCCTCTATCCTATCCTCTATCCTATCCTCTATCCTATCCGATCCTCTATTCTATCCTATCCTCTATCCTATTATATCCTCTATACTATCCAATCCCCTATCCTATCCTCTATCCGATCCTATCCTCTATCACATCCTATCCTCTATCCTATCCTATTCCCTATCCTATCCTCTATCCTATCCAATCACCTATCCTATCCTCTATACGATACTATTGTCTATCCTATCCTATCCTCTATCCTATAATATCATATATCCTATACTATTCTCTATCCTATCCTATCCTCTATCCTATACTATCCTCTATCGTATCCTATCCTATCCTCTATCCTATCCTGTTCTGTATCCTATACTCTACCCTATCCTATCCTGTATCCTATCCTATCCTCTATCCTATCCAATCCCCCTCCTATCCTCTATACGATCCTATCCTCTATCCTATCCTATCCTCTATCCTATCCTATTCTGTATCCTATTCTCTGCCCTATCCTATCCTCTATCCTATAATATCATATATCCTATACTATTCTCTATCCTATCCTATCCTCTATCCTATACTATCCTCTATCGTATCCTATCCTATCCTCTATCCTATCCTGTTCTGTATCCTATACTCTACCCTATCCTATCCTGTATCCTATCCTATCCTCTATCCTATCCAATCCCCCTCCTATCCTCTATACGATTCTATCCTCTATCCTATCCTATCCTCTATCCTATCCTATTCTGTATCCTATTCTCTGCCCTATCCTATTCTCTATCCTATCCTATCCTCTATCCTACACTATCCTGTATCGTATCCTACCCTCTATCCTATCCTATCCTCTATTCTATCCAACCCCCTATCCTATCCAATCTTCTATCCTATCCTCTATCCTATCCTCTATCCTATCCTATCCTCTATCCTATCCTATTCTGTATCCTATACTCTACCCTATCCTATCCTGTATCCTATCCTATCCTCTATCCTATCCTATCCTCTATCCTATCCTATCCTCTACCCTATCCTATCCTCTATCCTATCCAATCCCCCATCCTATCCTCTATACGATCCTATCCTCTATCCTATCCTATCCTCTATCCTATCCTATTCTGTATCCTATTCTCTGCCCTATCCTATTCTCTATCCTATCCTATCCTCTATCCTACACTATCGTGTATCGTATGCTATCCTCTATCCTATCCTATCCTCTATTCTATCCAACCCCCTATCCTATCCAATCTTCTATCCTATCCTCTATCCTATCCTCTATCCTATCCTCTATCCTATCCTCTATCCTATCCTATCTTCTATCCTATCCGATCCTCTATCCTATCCTATCCTCTATCCTATTATATCCTCTATACTATCCAATCCCCTATCCTATCCTCTATCCGATGCTATCCTCTATCACATCCTATACTCTATCCTATCCTATTCTCTATCCTATCCTCTATTCTATCCTATCCTCTATCCTATCCAATTACCTATCCTATCCTCTATCCTATCCTATCCTCTATCCTATAATATCATCTATCCTATACTATTCTCTATCCTATCCTATCCTCTATCCTATACTATCCTCTATCGTATCCTATCCTCTATCCGATCCTATCCTCTATCCTATCCTATCCTCTATCCTATCCTATTCTGTATCCTATACTCTACCCTATCCTATCCTGTATCCTATCCTATCCTCCTATCCTATCCTATCCTCTACCCTATCCTATCCTCTATGCTATCCTAAACTCTATCCTATCCAATCCCCCATCCTATCCTCTATACGATCCTATCCTCTATCCTATCCTATCCTCTATCCTATCCTATTGTCTATCCTATCCTCTACCCTATCCTATCCTCCATCCTATACTCTCATCTATCCTTTCCTATTCTCTATCCTATTCTCTATCGTCTGCTCTATCCTATCCTATCCACTATCCTATCCTCTATCCTATCCTATCCTCTATCCTATAATATCCTCTATCCTATAATATCATCTATCCTATACTATTCTCTATCCTATCCTATCCTCTATCCTATATTATCCTCTATCGTATCCTATCCTCTATCCTATCCTATCCTCTATTCTATCCAATCCCCTATTCTATCATCTATCCGAACCTATCCTCTATCCTATCCTATCCTCTATCCTATAATATCATCTATCCTATACTATTCTCTATCGTATCCTATCCTCTATCCTATAATATCCTCTATCGTATCCTATCCTCTATCCTAACCTATCCTGAACCCTATCGTATCCTCAATCCTATCCTATACTCCATCCTATCCTATCCACTATCCTATCCTATCCTCAATCCTATCCTATCCTGAATCCTCTCCTATCCTCTATCCTATCCTATCAAGTATCCTATCCTATCCTATATCCTATAATATCCTCTATCCTATTCAATCCTCTATCCTATCCTATCCTCTATCCTATCCTATCCTCCATCCTATCCTATTCTCTATCCTATCCTCTACCCTATCCTATCCTCTATCCTATAATATCATTTATCCTATACTATTCTCTATCCTATCCTATCCTCTATCCTATACTATCCTCTATCGTATCCAATCCTCTATCCTATCCTATCCTCTATCCTATAATATCATCTATCCTATACTATTCTCTATCGTATCCTATCCTCTATCCTATAATATCCTCTATCGTATCCTATCCTCTATCCTAACCTATCCTGAACCCTATCGTATCCTCAATCCTATCCTATACTCCATCCTATCCTATGCGCTATCCTATCCTATCCTCTATCCTATCCAATCTTCTATCCTATCCTCTATCCTATCCAATCTTCTATCATATCCTCTATCGTATCCTATATCCTATCCTCTATCCTATCCTGAATCCTCTCCTATCCACTATCCTATCCTATCCTGTATCCTATCCAATCCCCTATCCTATCCTCTATCCGTTCCTATCCTCTACCCTACCCTATCCTCTATCCTATAATATCATCTATCCTATACTATTCTCTATCGGATCCTATCCTCTATCCTATCCTATCCTCTATCCTATAATATCATCTATCCTATACTATTCTCTATCCTATCCTATCCTCTATCCTATACTATCCTCTATCGTATCCTATCCTCTACCCTATCCTATCCTCTATTCTATTCAATCCCCTATCCTATCATCTATCCGAACCTATCCTCTATCCTATCCTATCCTCTATCCTATCCAATCCCCTATCCTATCCACTATCCTATCATCAAACCTATCCTATCCTCTGTCCTATCCTATCCTCAATAATATCCTCTCCTTTATACTATCCAATCCTCTATCGTATCCTCTATCCTATCATATCCTCTATCCTAACCTATTCTCAACTCTATCCTATCCTCAATCCTATCCTATACTCCATCCTATCCTATCCGCTATCCTATCCTATCCTCTATCCTATCCAATCCCCTATCCTATACTCCACCCTATCCTATGCTCTATCCTATCCTATCCTCTATCCTATCCAATCCCCTATACGATACTCCATCCTATCCTATCCGCTATCCTATCCTATTTTTTTTTTTTTTTTTTTTTTCGAGGAGGTAATCTCGTTACGGATACCCGAACCCCCCCTGGTGGGGGGGTGGTCCGGGTTATGTGGGACTCCTCGGCTGGTTGGTGCAACGCCGAGTATACCCACTAACTCCTCCCCGTCCGTCCCTAGACTCCTGGGGGCACCCGTGCTCTGCGCGCGCATGTCAATCCGGTGTGCCCCCGCCTTAGCATACCACCCGGGGGGGGGGGGGGTGACGCGGCCCCCTCCCGTACCTACTCTATCCGAAGGCACCACGCAACGGACGACGTGGCGCCCTCCCCCCCTGTTAGGCCGCCCGATGAGCATCCGAGCCCCCGCCCGAGATGCCCGGCGGCCTCCGGGGACGCCGCTGGTGACCGAGTGTAAGGGGATATCCGATCCCCCGCCTCGAGATCATCAAGGGCGTCCCCGCTCGCGTCAGAGGCGTCACAACGGGGGTACGCCCCCGGGGCGTACCCTGCGCCGCCTCCCCCCCCCCCCTTCGGCCGGGATCGTGATTACGCTCCCGATCCCGTTCCGCAGCCTCCTTCCGCAGCATAACCCGCTCGCAGAAGGAAGCGAACCCCCTCCACGCCTCCTCGCCACCGGCTGCCGCAGCGACGACAGCCGGGAGCGAGAGGTCGTGGCCCACCGCGCGCCGCAGGGCACGGCGCTCTCCCCCCCATGCCGGACACTCCTCCAGAGTGTGTTGCGCCGTGTCCCGCGGCTCGCCGCAGTGGTGACACGCCTCCTCGGTCTCCCTCCCGATGCGACACAGGTAGTCGCCGAAGCACCCGTGCCCGCTCATCACCTGCGTCACACGGTAGGAGACCCTATGTCCCATCCATCCCCTGTTCCATTGATCGAACACCGGGAGGATGGCCCGAACGGCCCGCCTCTCGCCCTCCCTCGTCCCGGGAAGGCTATCGCGCCACTCCCGGGCTGCGTGCCGCCGAGCATGTCGCCTGAGCTCATCCACCATGAGCCGCGCCTGGTCCGGGGCCACCCCCCGGAGCCGGAGTTCCCTGGAGTGCGTATGCACATCCGCCAACACGCGGGCCTCCAGCTCGAGGGGGATCAGCCCCGACATCACCATCGCCGTCGCGTATGAAATGGTGCGGTACCCCCGCACGATGCCTATGGCCAGCCTGCGCTCGATGCGACGCAGCAGCGACCGTGTGCCGCCACTGCGCCCCCTAGCCAAGACATCGTGCGCCCATACAGGGGCTCCGTACAGGACCAAAACTCGCACCACCACCGCGAACAGACGACGCACCCGTCCACAGGGCCCCCCGAGATTCGGGAGAAGGCGACCGAGCGCAGCGGTCGCCCTCTCCGCCCGGGGCGCCAGCGACTCAAGGTGGCGGTCAAAACGCCACCGGCCGTCAAGCTCGAGTCCCAGGTACCGTATCTGGGACCCGACCTTGACCATCCCCTCCCCCACGCAGATCCAGCACTGGGGAGGCGCCGCCAACCGGGCCGAGCGGAGAAACCACATGGCCCTGGTTTTCTCGACGGACACCTCTAGGCCCAGCGACCGGATCGCGCGCACCGCGCGCCACGCGCCGCGCTCCGCCAGGCAGATGGCCTCCTTCGCATACCTCCCGGTGGCCAATACCAGCGTGTCGTCGGCGTAACACGTCAGGCTGACCCCGGGAGGCATCTCCTCCCGCAGGACGCGATCGTACGCAAGATTCCACAGCAACGGGCCCAACACCGAGCCCTGCGGAACCCCGCGCACGACGCCCCTGCGCACCATCCCGTACCGGCCGGGATACTCTATACCCCTGTCGGAGAGATAGCTCCCGATCACCCTTCTGAGATACAGAGGCACCCGGTGGAAGACCAGGGCCTCCATTATCCGATCCCAGGGGACGGTGTTGAACGCGTTAGCGATATCCAAGGATATCGCCAACGCAACACCGCCCCCCCTCGTACAGGCCTCCGAGAGAGCCCTCACCCGCCGAATAGCGTCGACGGTGGAGAGACCCTCCCGGAAGCCGAATTGAACCCCGCTCAGATCGGGGACCCCTCCCGCCGACAGGTGCCGGACGAGGCGTCCAACGAGTACGCGCTCGAACAACTTCCCCGCCTCGTCCAGCAGACAAATTGGCCGGTACCCTGAGGGCGAGTCCCGGGACTTGCCCCCCTTCGGAAGGAGGACCAACCTGCCCGACTTCCACTCCGTGGGGAACACCCCCTCACTCAGACAGCCGTTATACAGCTGCCGGAGTTCGGCGGCGAGTCCCCCCTCCAGGGCCAAGACCAACGCGCGGCCCGGCAACCCGTCCGGGCCCGGGGCCTTGCGGCCCACCCGCCGCGCCCTGGCCATCGCCTCACCCAGCTCGCCGGCCGACACCTCCCACTCTGCGGACAAGGAGAGAGGCTCCTGTTCCCAATGGGAGCGGCGCAGTTGTCCCCCCTCTCGCGGGAAGAGGGACGCCACCACTCCCTCGAGCAGGTGGGGGTCCATCGACTCCGTCACCGGAGGCGCCCACGCGCGCAGCTTGTTCATGACAAGCTTGTACGGGCGCCCCCATGGATCGGAGTCCACCATGCCGACGAGCTCCGACCACGCGTCGGCCTTGGCCCGCGCGATAGCCCTGCGGAGAACCCCGAGCGCGGCTCGGTACTCCCCGCCGAGCCTCGCCCTCGCCTCCTCGTCGTCGCGCCTCCTACGCGCTTGGCCGTACCGACGCCGCGCGGCATTGCAGGCACGCCGGAGCTCCGCAATGCCGGCGGACCACCAGTACGCCGCCCTCCTGGGGGCGAACCGGCTGCGGGGCATGGCGGTGTCGCACACCGCCGTCATTACCTCCCGCAGCCGCCTCGCCCCTTGCGCAGGCGCCAGCTCGGACAGGGCCGGCCCCGTCCATGTCGCCGCGGCTACCGCGGCCCCGAACGCGTCCGCGTCCAGCCGCTTCAAGGCCCATCGCGGCCGTCGGTCCCCCCGGCCCGGCCGGGAATCCCGCGCGTGGAGGGTGGGCCACACGTCCATGACGATGGGCGTATGGTCTGACGCAATCTCTATCTCCTCGGCCACCCTCCATCCCGACACCCGGCGCACGGCCGAGGGAGTCCCCCATGTCAGGTCGACAATCGAGACCCCCTGCGGACGCACGCACGTCGGCGTGGATCCCCGGTTAATCAACCGGAGATCCAGGCCGGCCGCCCAGGTTAACACCTCGCTACCCCTAGTGGTCGTCCTGGGACTCCCCCACGATACCGCGTGGGCATTGAAGTCTCCCAAAACGAGAACCGGGCGGGCGCTGCACAGCGCGATGCAGCTGTTCAGCCCACCCAGGAACCCCCGAAATTGATCGAGGCCACAGCTCGGCGAGATGTAGATCCCGACAACCGCGATGTCCCCCCATTGCACCGCCACGAATCCCTCGCCCCGCTCCAGAAGGGAGACCGACGGGGACCCGGGGCGGCTTCCCGCCACTATTACTACGGAGCCGATCTCGTCCCCCACCCAGAAGGGGTGTTCGGGGATTGCGTACGGCTCCGCCGCAACTGCCAGCCCAGCCCCCCACTCGCGCACGGCTTGGACAAACAGGTCCTGTGCCGCGCGCGAGTGGTTGAGGTTCGCCTGCAGAACCGGAGTAGGATTAAAAGTACCTACTCTAACATGGGCTCTGCAGAGTCCCCTCCCTGGGAGGGCCGGGCCCCCGGCGCCGTCTGCGGCCGCTGCGCGGATGCAGCCCCAGACGCGCCCTTCTCTTTCGTCGCCGCGCGGCCCCTCTTGGGAGCCGGGGCACACGCTTTGGCCCCGAATCTATGGCCCGATGGTCTCCCCAGGTCCGCGCAGAGCGGACACCTGGGGGCGGCCTTGCAGGCCGAAGCCCGGTGCTCCGCCGCCCCGCAGCGGTAGCACAACGCGCCTCTGTCGACCGCGCTCTTGCATGTCGCCCGCGTGTGCCCCGTCTCCAAGCAACGGAAGCATTGGAGGGGCCGCTCCCTCAGCGCCTCGACGCGGGCCGAGGACCAGCCGACCAGCAGCCGGCCTCCCGCCACCACTTTCTTGACGGCCGCGAGGGGGCCCTGGGCCCAACAGGAGCCCAGCGCCTGCTCCGAGGCGGGTCTGCGGATCTCGCCGACCCGGAACTCCGCCGCGGAACACCCCCCCGCCGCCGCCAGCGCCACCGCTACGTCCCCGGACGACACCGAGTCGTCCAGGCCCGTGTAACGTCCTAAAAATCCCCGAGCTATACCAGATCATATTCCATTCGACACCACAGCATTTCCCGAGTCATTTGCACAAGTCAGCATTCCCCGAGCATTCACCTCGACACCACAGCATTTCTCGATACACGCGTACGCAACAGCATTAGTCAAATCACATCCGCCTGATTTCGAAAGCCCCCAAAAAAATGCATTACTAATCAATAAGGTCAAGCTATAAGTATGGGAACATTCCCAGGGCAGTCAATCTTGGCTGAACCTCCGTTTTGTAACTTTGTCTTAAATAAACTTATACTTTTTGTCAGTAAAGAACGGGATAAAGAGCTGGGTAACTCCCACTCTCCTTCTTTCAAGTATTTTCACCCAGTTTACGTCACATTTTGGCGATCCTGCCAGGATAGTGCAAATCGATCTTCAAGTAAACCAACGACAACTCTACTACGGAAGAGCCACTCCTTGGGACTACGGTCAACTCTGAAGACAACTGCACTATAACGAATCCAGTGAACCAGTCGATTTGGAGCTTTCTACGGAACCGCCCCGTGCTACGGCAATCACTAAGGTAAAACTCTGGCTTCATTTATTTATTACCGCGTAAGAGGTAGTAGCATCAGCAGTCAAGATTCAAGACGACGAAAAGGTTACAATAATGACAAAGAACGGAGAACAAGCTTCAACCTCTACAGGTGTAGACCCCAATCTAAGAGCAATCCTAGATGCTATGCAAAAGCAAAACGAACGACATGAAAAAGAAATGTCGGAAGTTCAAAGGCAATTCGCGCTACTAACGAAACAAGCTGACGAAGAAAATAAAAAACGTATTAGGGAAATAGAGATCCTCGGCAAGAACCTCGCTGATCTACGGATGGGCGTAAGTATTAGAACAGTGACAACTGACGAGTTCGGATCCCTAATAACGGGCGACGATGGTGCAAGTACAGCCATACAACAAGAACGAGCTGAACAAACCACCACAACTCGAACAGCACCACCGATAGTCACAATCAATAATGATGTGAACGATGAAGCTTCTGAACGAACAACAGACTGTACTCCAACGCTACGAGCCAAGGATGCTATACGGTATATTCCAACGCTAAACGGAGATGACGATATTGGGGTAGAAGATTTTATTAAAGAAGTACGTTCCATGCGCAACATGTGCACCGAAAAAGAATTGCTATTAAAAGCCATTAAAGTAGAGAAAATCATTGGGAAAGCGGCCCAAGGGATACGAAATTTACAAATAGAATCTTTTGGTGAACTATACGAAGCGTTACGATCAAACGTGGCAACTCAGGTAACCACAGACGAATACAGCGAGCAACTGCGGGAAATCAAGGAAGGAAAAGAAGAAAGTGTACAGAACTTTAACATCCGATTCAGACGCGTATTGAACAAGCTAACATATGCCATTACCAACGAATATCCGCAACTAATAACCAGGCGCATAATGATGGAAGCAACAATGAAGAAAGTGAATAGAATCTATCTGAAAGGACTCAGAAGAGAAATAGGACGAACGCTTTTGGCAAACGAACCTCAATCTTTAGCCGAAACCGAGAAGAAAGCAGCGGAAATCGAACGCTATCTACGAGAAGAGCAAAACGAATGGAAGCGACCAGCAGCATCACGATCGGAACGAGCAGTGAACACCAACCGCTTCGCTAATCAACAACAACCAAGACGCTACGACGAGCGACGACCTACGGTACGAACAATCGCGCAGTCAGCAGCAGCAAACAGCTTCAGGCGCCTCGAACGAACACCATTAGCTGAACGCGCAGCAATAAAATGCTTCAAGTGCAATCGCTCGGGACACATAGCCAACCAGTGTCCGAATGGAAATTTTCCACCAGCCAGCCAGCGAAACCTACCACCACGGGTAAACAGAGTAGAGATCGAGAACGGCCAAGAATTCGAGTCAATACAACAACAGGAAGACTTCTTACCACCACATTCAATACATCAGGAGGAAGACGGATACACCTCATCGACACAGGAGCAGGAATAAATTTAATTAAAGAATCAAAAATTAATAGCGTTATGAACAAAACAGAACCGCGAACATTTTTTATGGGACAAGACCGTTACACTATAGACAGATACGTTAAAATTCGAATCTTTGACCAATCACATAAATTCTTTGTTATACCAGACGACTTTCCTTTAATAGAAGACGGAATCATAGGGCTACCTTGCTTAGAAAAGTACCAATATGAAATCTCTAATGATAAAATCAAGCTTAACGACAATGTGCTATATTTTCAGAAACCAGCTACAGTACAACCAGGAGAAGTCAAAGTTCAGACAATCTATCTCGAAGGCAGACCAACGCGAGTATGCTTCTTCAACTTTGGTGAGACAAACAAAGATATCTCTAACCAAATTTATAACATAAACGACATAGACCAAATTGGGAAATTCAAAGCCATAGTGAGAACAAGTCATATAGAGAAAAACCTTCGCGAACCTATTGAGAAAATTTTAATCCATTACTTAGACGTGTTCAACTTAGAAACCGATACCCTACCCTGTACTAACCTTGCTAAACACACTATAACTTTGAAAGAAAATAAAATCATTAACACTAAATCGTATAGACCTCCGGAATGTCACAAGCTCGAAATCGAGAAGCAAATGAATGACATGCTCAATAAGAAAACTATCGAAGAATCGGATTCGCCATACAACTCTCCTGTATGGGTGGTACCTAAAAAGGCAGATGCTTCAGGAAAACAGAAATGGAGAATAGTTATCGATTTTAGGAAATTGAACGAATTGACAGACCAAGACGCTTACCCTTTACCAGACATCGACGACATACTTAGTCAATTAGGAAACGATAAATTCTTTTCGGCCTTAGACCTATCCTCTGGTTTCCACCAAATTCCTATGGATCCTGACTCAAAAAAATACACAGCCTTTAGTACACCTCAGGGACACTTTCACTATAACAGAATGCCTTTTGGACTTAAGAATGCACCAGCTACCTTTCAACGAATGATGGACACAGCACTTAGAGGACTAGTTAATAAACACTGCTTCGTTTACTTAGATGACATAATAATTTTCGGAGACACAATAGGGAAACACAACGAAAACTTAGCTATGGTACTTCAGAGACTCAGGGAACTTGGACTAAAGATACAGCCAGACAAATGCGAATTTTTAAAACCTGAACTAGAATACCTTGGACACCTAGTAACCGCGGAAGGAGTCAAACCAAACCCTAAAAAGATACTAGCTGTAGAACGTTTTAAAGTACCTACAACACCGACAGAAATCAAATCATTTTTAGGATTATCCGGATACTATCGAAAATTCATACGGAACTTTTCAAAGATCGCTAAACCATTGACAGACTTGACCCAAAAAGACGTACCATTCCACTGGACAGACAAACAACAAAACAGTTTCGAAACCTTAAAGCAAAAGCTATGTGAAGCACCCGTATTGACATACCCAGACTTTAACAGACAATTTACACTAACGACAGACGCCAGTAACGAAGGTATAGGAGCAGTACTATCACAAGACGGACACCCATGTTGTTATATATCGCGAACACTTAACGCACCTGAACGAAACTACACGACAACAGAAAAAGAACTATTGGCCATCGTATGGGCAGTAAAGAGACTGAGACAATACCTGTTAGGGCGGAAGTTCGTCATACGCACCGACCACCAAGCACTCAAATGGTTAAACAACTGTAAAGATCCTTCTTCAAGATTAATGAGATGGAGACTGAAATTGGAAGAGTACGAATACGAGATCGAATATACAAAAGGAAAGGATAACACAGCCGCGGACGCGTTGTCAAGAGTACATGCAATCACCAGGCAACAAGACGAAGAAGATCCTGAAATTCAAAACCACTTAAAGATTTTCGACGAATGGGAAAAGGATGAAACAATACCAGCGCGTTTAAAGATCGTACCAAATGACCATACGTTCTATCAGTTAACCAAAACAGAACTAGGCAATTACGACAGAATAAACTGGCTGAAGAAAATATACCAAATACTGCAGAAAAGTACGAAGATTGGAATCGGAGACAAGGCACTAACCGAAATGGAGAAAAATAGGATCAAGATCATACTAATGTACTTCAACGACCGGTATAAAACGATCTACTTCGCATGGGAACCGATACGAGAACTGACGGAAGAAGAAATAGAGACGATACTGAAAGAAAACCACAATGACGCCACCGGACACTTCGGAATACAGAAGACCTATCAGAGAATAAAGGACAAATTCAAAATACCACACCTGATGGAGAAGATAGAAGATTATGTGAAGAGGTGCGACGCCTGCCAAAAGGAAAAATTAACAAGAATTAGACCTAAAGAAATGCCAATAATATCAGACACGCCAATGCAACCGAACGATAAAATAGCTATGGACATCATAGGCCCAATGACAAAGACCAAAAAAGGAAATCAATTTATACTCTCTATACACGATGACCTAACGAAATACCTCATACTAGTACCCCTAAAAACACAACAGACAGAGTCGATACTTAATGCATTACTGGACCACTACATATACATATTTTCAGCACCTAAAACAATACTCACCGACCAGGGACAAAACTTTGTTAGCGAACTAATGACGAAATTCGAGGAAGCATTTAAAATCAAACACGTAAAGACTACATCCTTCCATCCCCAATCCAACGGATCCTTAGAAAGAACTCATGCTACAGTAAAAGATTTAATACGAACTAGCTTACATGACAGTGACAAGGAATGGGACGATGTTCTGAACTTTATTTGTCTAGGATACAATACTTCTATTCATGAAGCAACTGGCTTTACACCTTTCGAACTCACCTTCGGTAGAAAAGCTAACCTACCCTCATCCATCGCGAGAACCACAGGTTTCACCTACGATGAAATGTTTTCACTTTGGCAAAAACAATTGAATAGATATTTGACACTGGCTAGAGAAACTCTGTTGAAGAGTAAAAAGAGGTATCAAAGGGACCAAAGAAGAAAGATTGTCAGGACTCAGGCAATATTTAAAGAAGGAGATTTTGTGTTAGTACACAACGATCATAAAAAAGACAAGTTAGATGTTGAATGGTTAGGACCATATAGGATACAAAGAGTCAACACACCGTACTATGAAATTTTTGTCGACAACCAAGTTAAAAAGATACACGGTAACCGATTAAAACCTTACTTTGCAGGACGGTCACCATCACCTTTACCGGGAACCTCGTATACGGATTAGATATAGTACCCTTAGAGGACAGCTCGATATTCCACGAGGAAATCAATAAAGCATACTTGTATAACTCAGAAGTAGATATTTACATAGGATTGAACATAGACGATGTATTTATAAGGTTTAATCAAGTTAAGATGTATACTAAAGGTATTCAGATACAATGTAAAGAAGCTTGCAGACTAAAGAACGAGATTGATTCACTAAACGAACGAATAGAAAAATTGGATAGCTTAGCGCTACACCTAAAATTAATCACACATAGTAGATATAAGAGAAGGCTATTAAATATTATAGGATCAGTATCCAAGAGCCTATTCGGTACATTAGACAATAACGATTTAGAATTAATAAACGCGAATATCGACAAACTGTTCAACGAAGGAAACGAACTGAAAACCATTGTAAGCAATCAGACCGCTTTAATTAGAAAAATCATAAGCTCGGACGGAATCAAACGCATAGAGAATTTGAGTTTAGCATTTAAGGATTTAGAACAAGCAACCAATCGAGAGGAATTGATCACAGAACTGTTTATCAGAACAGAAAGCGCTATATATGACTTACAATTTCAACTTGACGAGACGCTTAACGTGATATTAATGGCTAAACAAGGGATAATTAGTCCACAGATAATTTTCATATAACCACGAAATTTTCATAAACAATTTTGGCAAAGCTTTGGCACATAAGGCACTCAATTCCGCTATAGAATCTAAGAAAGAAAATTTTCAATTTATTCTAGACATAGCTGCACTCAAAGTATTTACACTAAATAACAAAATATACTTCAAAATCTCAGTACCATTAATAATTAACGAGACCAGATAACTGACAGGACAAACCAGTTGACTTATTCACATAGAATCGAAAGCATTAAACATTGGGGACTCACAACATTACAAATAGCAGGCTATGTTTCCCTTGGACTATTAGGCGTATATGTATTAAATAAGATAGGAATCTTTAATTGTTTACCTAAGAAACTTTGCATCCATTTATTATGTTATAAAACTAGGAACAATGCGCAAACCATTAACAATGTAACACCGGCACCTGTACCTTCAGCATCGCGAAACATTTGTACAGAGGTACCAACAATAGAGTTCTCTTCCGATACAGGAGACGGGCGTGTTACCTTTGAATCCGGAAGAGCAAGATTCCACAAGTCCATCCTCAAGAGGAAGTAAAATTTTGGAGGACCAAAATCAATCTAAGAAGGGGGGTATGTAACGTCCTAAAAATCCCCGAGCTATACCAGATCATATTCCATTCGACACCACAGCATTTCCCGAGTCATTTGCACAAGTCAGCATTCCCCGAGCATTCACCTCGACACCACAGCATTTCTCGATACACGCGTACGCAACAGCATTAGTCAAATCACATCCGCCTGATTTCGAAAGCCCCCAAAAAAATGCATTACTAATCAATAAGGTCAAGCTATAAGTATGGGAACATTCCCAGGGCAGTCAATCTTGGCTGAACCTCCGTTTTGTAACTTTGTCTTAAATAAACTTATACTTTTTGTCAGTAAAGAACGGGATAAAGAGCTGGGTAACTCCCACTCTCCTTCTTTCAAGTATTTTCACCCAGTTTACGTCACACCCGCCACGCGCACCTCGCCGCGCTTGACCGCCTGGGAGACCTTAACCCCGGTCCCCCCAAGCGCCTCGGCGATCCTCCCGGAGAGGGCCCGTGCCTTCTCCTGGCACCCCGTGCCCCTGACCTCCAGGAGGATCCCGCCGGTTTTCGACCGCCTGGGAAGCACCCCCGACTCGATCCCGATAGCCTTGAGGTCCACCCTCTCTTTTGCCCTGGCCATCACCTCCGAATAAGTGAGCTTGCAGCTCTCGGGGATGGTGATGGCCACTGCTCCGGTTCTGGGGGTGCGTCCCAGGCCACCGTCCCTCCCGGCGGCGGGCTTCGCCGCGCTCGCGCCGCCCTGCACTCGTGCGCCGCCCGCCGCCCTCGGCTCCCTCGCAGCCTGCAGCCGTGAAGCGGCGGCAGCTGCCTCGGCCGCGACTGCTCTCGCCGCAGCCTCCTCCGCGGCCATCTTCTTCTTGGCCCTCTTCGCCGCCTTGCTCGTCACCTCCATCCACGAGGCCGGGACGACCGGTGGCGGAATGACAACGGGGGGCACCACCCTCACGTTGGACACGACCACCGGTCCAGTCCCCTTGGTGACAGACGTCGCCGGCAGAGAAGCCACCGGCGTCGCCTCGCGCGCCGATTTACCCTCCGCCCGGAGGGCCGGGGCCAACCCGGCCAGAATCGTCCGGAACCGCTCCTCCATCCGGGCCTCTAGCTCCCGGTTCCTGGCCGTTATCAGCGCGCCGACCCGGAGAAGCAGGGCTTCGGAGTCCAAAACTCCCACTCCCTCCCCCGACGACCCCATCGCCTCCGTCCCCCGCGTACGGACCCCCGCTGTCGAGGAGGCGGGGGGCGCTTCCCCTATTGGCGCATGTCCCGCCCGGCGACCGCTGTCGGTGTTCGCCCGCCGCCCGGCCTCCATTGACCGGAGCCTCGACCGGAGGTCACCCGCCTCCTTCGCAAGGGCCGCGTTCTGCTCGCGGAGACGGGCCACCTCCTGGCTCCCCTGCCACGCCATCCCGGTAAAGCACCGCTGCATCAAGGTGGTGCAGTGGGCCCTGGCGACTGCAGAACAATCCCGCAAGTCTTTAGCCAGGTCCCCCTTGAGGCCCTTTGAGACGGTGGAGACTCTCTCCACCCTCAACATCGCCTCCTCCACCTCCCCTACTAGCTGCGCTGTCGGCATCCTCCCACCCAGCTCGATGAGGTCACCGACCCTCCTCTTCTGACTCCTCTCGGCGCGGCCGCCGAGGGCCAGATCCATGATGGGCGTCCCCGACGAGCCCTCCCCGGGGTCCGTCCACGACACCGACCCGCCGCGGGTGTGCTGCCCCCCCCCCCCCTCTAACCGGGCACGCTTGGGGTCAGAGACCCCAGATGTCGCGCCCCGCTTCTCCGCGCCCCCGCGCGTCACGATCGAGCCGACGGAGCTCGAGATGGAGATGATTGTTTCATCCCCATCCGAGTCCTCGTCCGCGATGACCACGACCGCGTCCTCCCCGGCAGTAACCGCTGCCATCCCCTCCCCGGCAGTGACCGCTGCCGTCTCTTCCCCCACCGACGCTGCTGCCGTATCGGCAGCCTCCCCCACAACATCGAGATTTTTTTCGTTATTTGTTTCCATTTCTGGTCCCACGAGATTGGCAGGAAAAAACACGTCCGCCCGGGCAGAGCCTCCTTGCCCGGGTAAGGCTAATTTCCGCTGGAGTTCGCCAGGTATACAGACGTTGGTGCGCTAGTGGCTGATGTACCCCACCAGCCACGCCCTGTAACAAGGGCGTACCCTCTCACCGCGCACCAAGCTTAGGGTGGGGGATTTTTTATAGAGGTTATCATCCTCGCGGCCCGGCCGGTTAAGGCAAGTCCACCGTTCCGGTAAAACATGACCACCGGTTTACGGCAAGGGCCCTGCGGCGACCTCCCCGGTCGTTATCGCAGGACCCATTCCGCGGTTTTTCATCCCTCCGTGTGAGCCTTACCGGCAAGGGAGGCCCTGCCAGGATCCGAAGATCCCGCCGGCATCGCCTCACACATCATTAGGACTACTTCCCGCGGAATACCCCTCGCTCCGTTAGCAACACACAACTATGTGTGTTCCCAGGGACCACCACGAGGAGGTGGAGCGTAGAGGATTTTAGGGATATGACCGCCACCACTGTGGCATACCTAGTAGTGGATCCGAGTCACCACTACTAAGCCCATATCCCCTCGGTCCCCATCCTCTATCCTATCCTATCCTATCCTCTATCCTAACCTATCCTCTATCTTATCCTATCCTCTATCCTATCCTATCCTGAACCCTATCCTATCCTCATTCCTATCCTATACTCCATTATATCCTATCCGCTATCCTATCATATCCTCTATCCTATCCTCTATCCTATCCTCTATCCTATCCTCTATCCTATCCTATCCTCTATCCTATCCTATCCTCTATCCTATCCTATCCTCTATCCTATCCTATCCTCTATCCTATCCTATCCTCTATCCTATCCTCTATCCTATCCTATCCTCTCTCCTATCCTATCCTATCCTCTATCCTATCCTATCCTCTATGATATCCTATCCTCTATCCTATCCTATCCTCTATCCTATCCTATCCTCTATCCTATCCTATCCTCAATCCTATCCTATCCTCTATCCTCTCCTATCCTTTATACTAACCAATCCTCAATCCTATCCTCTATCCTATCCTACCCTCTATCCTATCCTATCCTCTATCCTATCCTATCCTCTATCCTATCCTATCCTCTATGCTATCCTATCCTCCATCCTATCCTATCCTCTATCCTATCCTATCTTCTATCCTATCCTATCCTCTATCCTATCCTATCCTCTATCCTATCCTATCCTATCCTCTATCCTATCCTATCCTATCCTCTATCCTATCCTATCCTCTATTGTCTGCTCTATCCTATCCTATCCACTATCCTATTCTATCCTCAATGCTATCCTATTCTCTATCCTCACCTATCCTTTATACTATCCAATCCTCTATCCTATCCTATCCTCTATACTATCCTATCCTCCATCGTCTCCTATCCTCTATCCTATCCAATCCCCTATCCTATCCTCGATCCTATCCTATTCTCTATCGTCTGCTCTATCCTATCCTATCCACTATCCTATCCTCTCCTCAATGCTATCCTATTCTCTATCCTCACCTATCCTTTATACTATCCAATCCTCTATCCTATCCTATCCTCTATCATATCCTATCCTCCATCGTCTCCTATCCTCTATCCTATCCAATCCCCTATCCTATCCTCTATCCTATCCTATCCTCAATCCTATCCTATCCTCTATAATATCGTATCCTCTATCATATCCTATCCTCTTGCCTATGATATCATCTACCCTATCGTATCCTCTATCCTATCCTATCCTCTATCCTATCCTATCCTCTATCCTATCCTATCCTCTATCCTAACCTATCCTCTATCCTATCCTATCCTCTATCCTATCCTATCCTCAACGCTATCCTATCCTCATTACTATCCTATACTCCATTATATCCTATCCGCTATCGTATCATATCCTCTATCCTATAATATCCTCTATCCTATCCTATCCTCTATCCTATCCTATCCTCTATCCTCTCCTATCCTCTATCCTATCCTATCCTCTATCCTATCCTATCCTATCCTCTATCCTAACCTATCCTCTATCTTATCCTATCCTCTATCCTATCCTATCCTGAACCCTATCCTATCCTCATTCCTATCCTATACTCCATTATATCCTATCCGCTATCCTTTCATATCCTCTATCCTATCCTCTATCCTATCCTCTATCCTATCCTCTATCCTATCCTATCCTCTATCCTATCCTATCCTCTATCCTATCCTATCCTCTATCCTATCCTATCCTCTATCCTATCCTATCCTCTATCCTATCCTATCCTCCATCCTATCCAATCTTCTATCCTATCCTATCCTCTATCCTATCCTATCCTCTATCCTATCCTATCCTCTATCCTATCCTATCCTCTATCCTATCCTATCCTCTATCCTATCCTATCCTCTATCCTATCCTATCCTATCCTCTATCCTATCCTATCCTCTATCCTTTCCTATCCTCTATCCTATCCTATCCTATCCTCTATCCTCTATCCTATCCTATCCTCTATCCTATCCTATCCTCTATCCTATCCTCTTTCCTATCCTATCCTCTATCCTATCCTATCCTCTATCCTAACCTACCCTCTATCCTATCCTATCCTCTATCCTATCCTATCCTCAACGCTATCCTATCCTCATTCCTATCCTATACTCCATTACATCCTATCCGCTATCCTATCATATCCTCTATCCTATAATATCCTCTATCCTATCCAATCCTCTATCCTATCCTCTATTCTATCCTCTATCCTATCCTATCCTCTATCCTATCCTCTATCCTATCCTATCCTCTATCCTATGCTATCCTCTATCCTATCCTATCCTCTATTATATCCTATCCTCTCTCCTATCCTATCCTCTATCCTAACCTATCCTCTATCCTATCCTATCCTCTATCCTATCCTATCCTCCATCCTATCCAATCTTCTATCCTATCCTATCCTCTATCCTATCCTATCCTTTATCCTATCCTATCCTCTATGCTATCTTATCCTCTATCCTATCCTATCCTCTATCCTATCCTATCTTCTATCCTATCATATCCTCTATCCTATCCTATCCTCTATCCTATCCTATCCTCTATCCTATCCTATCCTATCCTATCCTCTATCCTATCCTATCCTCTATTGTCTGCTCTATCCTATCCTATCCACTATCCTATTCTATCCTCAATGCTATCCTATTCTCTATCCTCACCTATCCTTTATACTATCCAATCCTCTATCCTATCCTATCCTCTATCCTATCCTATCCTCCATCGTCTCCTATCCTCTATCCTATCCAATCCCCTATCCTATCCTCTATCCTATCCTATCCTCAATCCTATCCTATCCTCTATCCTCTCCTATCCTTTATACTAACCAATCCTCTATCCTATCCTCTATCCTATCCTATCCTCTATCCTATCCTATCCTCTATCCTATCCTATCCTCTATCCTATCCTATCCTATCCTCTATCCTATCCTATCCTCTATCCTATCCTATCCTCTATCCTTTCCTATCCACTATCCTATCCTATCCTATCCTCTATCCTATCCTATCCTCTATACTATCCTATCCTCTATCCTATCCTATCCTCTATGCTATCCTATCCTCTATCCTATCCTATACTCTATCCTAACCTATCCTCTATCCTATCCTATTCTCTATCCTATCCTATCCTCTATAATATCGTTTCCTCTATCATATCCTATCCTCTTGCCTATGATATCGTCTACCCTATCGTATCCTCTATCCTATCCAATCTCCTACCCTATCCTCTATCCTATCCTATCCTCTATCGTCTGCTCTATCCTATCCTATCCTCTATCGTCTGCTCTATCCTATCCTATCCTATCCTCAATGCTATCCTATTCTCTATCCTCACCTATCCTTTATACTATCCAATCCTCTATCCTATCCTATCCTCTATCCTATCCTATCCTCTATCCTATCCTATCCTCCATCCTATCCAATCTTCTATCCTATCCTATCCTCTATCCTATCCTATCCTCTATCCTATCCTATCCTCTATGCTATCCTATCCTCTATCCTATCCTATCCTCTATCCTATCCTATCCTCTATCCTATCCTATCCTCTATCCTATCCTATCCTCTATCCTATCCTATCCTCTATCCTATCCTATCCTATCCTCTATCCTATCCTATCCTCTATTGTCTGCTCTATCCTATCCTATCCTCTATCCTATCCTATCCTATCCTCTATCCTATCCTATCCTCTATTGTCTGCTCTATCCTATCCTATCCACTATCCTATTCTATCCTCAATGCTATCCTATTCTCTATCCTCACCTATCCTTTATACTATCCAATCCTCTATCCTATCCAATCCTCTATCCTATCCTATCCTCTATCCTATCCTATCCTCCATCGTCTCCTATCCTCTATCCTATCCAATCCCCTATCCTATCCTCTATCCTATCCTATCCTCTATCCTATCCAATCCTACATCCTATCCTATCCGCTATGCTATCCTATCCTCTATCCTATCCTATCCCCTATCCTATCCTATCCTCTACCCTATCCTATTCTCTATCCTATCCTATCCTCTAGCCTATCCTATCCTCTATCCTATCCTATCCTCTATCGTATCCTATCCTCTATCCTATCCAATCCTACATCCTATCCTATCTTCCATCGTCTCCTATCCTCTATCCTATCCAATCCCCTATCCTATTCTCTATCCTATCCTATCCTGTATCCTATAATATCATCTATCCTATCCAATCTCTATCGTCCCCTGTCCTCTATCCTAGCAAATCCCCTATCTTATCCTCTATCGTCACCTGCCCTCTATCCTATCCAATCCCCTATCTTATCTTCTATCGTCTCCTGTCCTCTATCCTATCCAATCCCCAACCTATCCTCTATCCTATCCTATCCTCTATCCTATCCTATCCTCAATCATATCCTATCCTATGCTCTTTCCTATTCTATACTCTATCCTATCCTATCCTCTATCCTATCCTATCCTCTATCCTATCCTATCCTCTATCCTATCCTATCCTCTATCCTATCCTATCCTCTATCCTATCCTATCCTCTATCCTATCCTATCCTCTATCCTATCCTATCCTCTATCCTAGCATATCATCTATCCTATCCTATCCTCTATCCTATCCTATCCTCAATCCTATCCTGTCCTGTATCCTCTCCTATCCTATATACTAACCAATCCTCTATCCTATCCTCTATCCTATCCTATCGTCCATCGTCTCCTATCCTCTATCCTATCCAATCCCCTACCCTATCCTCTATCTTATCCTATCCTCTATCCTATCCAATCCTACATCCTGTCCTATCCTCCATCGTCTCCAATCCTCTATCCTATCCAATCCCCTATCCTATCCTCTATCATATCCTATCCTCTATCCTATCCTATCCTCAATCCTATCATATCCTCTATCCTCTCCTATCCTTTATACTAACCAATCCTCTATCCTATCCTCTATCCTATCCTATCCTCTATCCTATCCTATCCTCTATCCTATCCTATCCTCCATCGTCTCCTATCCTCTATCCTATCCAATCCCCTATCCTATCATCTATCCGATCCTATCCTCTATCCTATCCTATCCTATATCATATTCTATCCTCTTTCCTATAATATCATCTATCCTATCCTATCCTCTATCCTATACTATCCTCTATCGTCTCCTGTCCTCTATCCTATCCAATCCCCTATCCTATCCTCTGTCCTATCCTATCCTATCCTCTATCCTATCCTATCCTCTATCCTATCCTATCCTCTATCCTATCCCATCCTCTATCCTATAATATCCTCTATCCTATCCTATCCTCTATCCTATCCTATCCTCTATCGTCTCCTATCCTCTATCCTATCCAATCCCCTATCCAATCCTCTATCCTATCGTATCCTGTATAATATCGTATCCTCTATCATATTCTATCCTCTATCCTATAATATCATCTATCCTATCCTATCCTGTATCCTATCCTATCCTCTATCCTATCCAATCCTAAATCCTATCCTATCCGCTTTGCTATCCTATCCTCTATCCTATCCTATCCTATCCGCTTTGCTATCCTATCCTCTATCCTATCCTATCCTCTCTCCTATCCTATCCTCCATCGTCTCCTATCCTCTATCCTATCCAATCCCCTACCCTATCCTCTATCCTATCATATCCTCTATCCTATCCAATCCTACATCCTGTCCTATCCCCCATCGTCTCCTATCCTTTATCCTATCCAATCCCCTATCCTATCCTCTATCCTATCCTATCCTCTATCCTATCCTATCCTCTATCCTATCCTATCCTCTATCATATCCTACTCTCTATCGTCTCCTGTCCTCTATTCTATCAAATCCCCTATCTTATCCTCTATCGTGTCCTGTCCTCTATCCTATCCAATCCCCTATCCTATCCTCTATCGATAGGATAGAGGATAGGATAGGATAGAGTATAGGATAGGATAGATGATATTATAGGATAGAGGATAGAATATGATAGAGGTTACGATATCCTATCCTCTATCCTATCCTATCCTCAATCCTATCCTATCCTCTATCCTCTCCTATCCTTTATACTAACCAATCGTCTATCCTATCCTCTATCCTATCCTATCCTCTATCCTATCCTATCCTCTATCCTATCCTATCCTCCATCGTCTCCTATCCTCTATCCTATCCAATCCCCTATCCTCTCCTCGATCCTATCCTATCCTCTATCGTCTGCTCTATCCTATCCTATCCACTATCCTATCCTCTCCTCAATGCTATCCTATTCTCTATCCTCACCTATCCTTTATACTATCCAATCCTCTATCCTATCCTATCCTCTATCCTATCCTATCCTCCATCGTCTCCTATCCTCTATCCTATCCAATCCCCTATCCTATCCTCTATCCTATCCTATCCTCAATCCTATCCTATCCTCTATCCTCTCCTATCCTTTATACTAACCAATCCTCTATCCTATCCTCTATCCTATCCTATCCTCTATCCTATCCTATCCTCTATCCTATCCTATCCTCTATCCTATCCTATCCTCTATCCTAGCATATCCTCTATCCTATCCTATCCTCTATCCTATCCTATCCTCAATCCTATCCTGTCCTGTATCCTCTCCTATCCTATATACTAAGCAATCCTCTATCCTATCCTCTATCCTATCCTATCGTCCATCGTCTCCTATCCTCTATCCTATCCAATCCCCTACCCTATCCTCTATCCTATCCTATCCTCTATCCTATCCAATCCTACATCCTGTCCTATCCTCCATCGTCTCCAATCCTCTATCCTATCCAATCCCCTATCCTATCCTCTATCATATCCTATCCTCTATCCTATCCTATCCTCAATCCTATCATATCCTCTATCCTCTCCTATCCTTTATACTAACCAATCCTCTATCCTATCCTCTATCCTATCCTATCCTCTATCCTATCCTATCCTCTATCCTATCCTATCCTCCATCGCCTCCTATCCTCTATCCTATCCAATCCCCTATCCTATCATCTATCCGATCCTATCCTCTATCCTATCCTATCCTCTATAATATCGTATCCTATATCATATTCTATCCTCTTTCCTATAATATCATCTATCCTATCCTATCCTCTATCCTATACTATCCTCTATCGTCTCCTGTCCTCTATCCTATCCAATCCCCTATCCTATCCTCTGTCCTATCCTATCCTATCCTCTATCCTATCCTATCCTCTATCCTATCCTATCCTCTATCCTATCCCATCCTCTATCCTATCCTATCCTCTATCCTATCCTATCCTCTATCCTATCCTATCCTCTATCGTCTCCTATCCTCTATCCCATCCAATACCCTATCCAATCCTCTATCCTATCGTATCCTGTATAATATCGTATCCTCTATCATATTCTATCCTCTATCCTATAATATCATCTATCCTATCCTATCCTGTATCCTATCCTATCCTCTATCCTATCAAATCCTACATCCTATCCTATCCGCTTTGCTATCCTATCCTCTATCCTATCCTATCCTATCCGCTTTGCTATCCTATCCTCTATCCTATCCTATCCTCTCTCCTATCCTATCCTCCATCGTCTCCTATCCTCTATCCTATCCAATCCCCTACCCTATCCTCTATCCTATCATATCCTCTATCCTATCCAATCCTACATCCTGTCCTATCCCCCATCGTCTCCTATCCTTTATCCTATCCAATCCCCTATCCTATCCTCTATCCTATCCTATCCTCTATCCTATCCTATCCTCTATCCTATCCTATCCTCTATCATATCCTACTCTCTATCGTCTCCTGTCCTCTATTCTATCAAATCCCCTATCTTATCCTCTATCGTGTCCTGTCCTCTATCCTATCCAATCCCCTATCCTATCCTCTATCGATAGGATAGAGGATAGGATAGGATAGAGTATAGGATAGGATAGATGATGTTATAGGATAGAGGATAGAATATGATAGAGGTTACGATATCCTATCCTCTATCCTATCCTATCCTCTATCCTATCCTATCCTCTATCCTATCCTATCCTCTATCCTATCCTATCCTCCATCGTCTCCTATCCTCTATCCTATCCAATCCCCTATCCTCTCCTCGATCCTATCCTATCCTCTATCGTCTGCTCTATCCTATCCTATCCACTATCCTATCCTCTCCTCAATGCTATCCTATTCTCTATCCTCACCTATCCTTTATACTATCCAATCCTCTATCCTATCCTATCCTCTATCCTATCCTATCCTCCATCGTCTCCTATCCTCTATCCTATCCAATCCCCTATCCTATCCTCTATCCTATCCTATCCTCAATCCTATCCTATCCTCTATCCTCTCCTATCCTTTATACTAACCAATCCTCTATCCTATCCTCTATCCTATCCTATCCTCTATCCTATCCTATCCTCTATCCTATCCTATCCTCTATCCTATCCTATCCACTATCCTATCCTATCCTATCCTCTATCCTATCCTATCCTCTATCCTATCCTATCCTCTATCCTATCCTATCCTCTATGCTATCCTATCCTCTATCCTATCCTATACTCTATCCTAACCTATCCTCTATCCTATCCTATTCTCTATCCTATCCTATCCTCTATAATATCGTATCCTCTATCATATCCTATCCTCTTGCCTATGATATCATCTACCCTATCGTATCCTCTATCCTATCCAATCTCCTACCCTATCCTCTATCCTATCCTATCCTCTATCGTCTGCTCTATCCTATCCTATCCACTATCCTATCCTATCCTCAATGCTATCCTATTCTCTATCCTCACCTATCCTTTATACTATCCAATCCTCTATCCTAACCTATCCTCTATCCTATCCTATTCTCTTTCCTATCCTATCCTCTATCCTATCCTATCCTCTATCCTAACCTATCCTCTATCCTATCCTATCCTCTATCCTATCCTATCCTCTATCCTATCCTATCCTCTATCCTATCCTATCCTCTATCCTACCCTATCCTCCATCGTCTCCTATCCTCTATCCTATCCAATCCCCTATCCTATCATCTATCCGATCCTATCCTCTATCCTATCCTATCCTCTATAATATCGTATCCTATATCATATTCTATCCTCTTTCCTATAATATCATCTATCCTATCCTATCCTCTATCCTATACTATCCTCTATCGTCTCCTGTCCTCTATCCTATCCAATCCCCTATCCTATCCTCTGTCCTATCCTATCCTATGCTCTATCCTATCCTATCCTCTATCCTATCCTATCCTCATTCCTATCCTATACTCCATTATATCCTATCCGCTATCCTATCATATCCTCTATCCTATAATATCCTCTATCCTATCCAATCCTCTATCCTATCCTCTATTCTATCCTCTATCCTATCCTATCCTCTATCCTATCCTCTATCCTATCCTATCCTCTATCCTATGCTATCCTCTATCCTATCCTATCCTCTATCCTATCCTATCCTCCATCGTCTCCTATCCTCTATCCTATCCAATCCCCTATCCTCTCCTCGATCCTATCCTATCCTCTATCGTCTGCTCTATCCTATCGTATCCACTATCCTATCCTCTCCTCAATGCTATCCTATTCTCTATCCTCACCTATCCTTTATACTATCCAATCCTCTATCCTATCCTATCCTCTATCCTATCCTATCCTCCATCGTCTCCTATCCTCTATCCTATCCAATCCCCTATCCTATCCTCTATCCTATCCTATCCTCAATCCTATCCTATCCTCTATCCTCTCCTATCCTTTATACTAACCAATCCTCTATCCTATCCTCTATCCTATCCTATCCTCTATCCTATCCTATCCTCTATCCTATCCTATCCTCTATCCTATCCTATCCACTATCCTATCCTATCCTATCCTCTATCCTATCCTATCCTCTATCCTATCCTATCCTCTATCCTATCCTATCCTCTATGCTATCCTATCCTCTATCCTATCCTATACTCTATCCTAACCTATCCTCTATCCTATCCTATTCTCTATCCTATCCTATCCTCTATAATATCGTATCCTCTATCATATCCTATCCTCTTGCCTATGATATCATCTACCCTATCGTATCCTCTATCCTATCCAATCTCCTACCCTATCCTCTATCCTATCCTATCCTCTATCGTCTGCTCTATCCTATCCTATCCACTATCCTATCCTATCCTCAATGCTATCCTATTCTCTATCCTCACCTATCCTTTATACTATCCAATCCTCTATCCTAACCTATCCTGTATCCTATCCTATCCTCTTTCCTATCCTATCCTCTATCCTATCCTATACTCTATCCTAACCTACCCTCTATCCTATCCTATCCTCTATCCTATCCTATCCTCAACTCTATCCTATCCTCATTCCTATCCTATACTCCATTATATCCTATCCGCTATCCTATCATATCCTCTATCCTATAATATCCTCTATCCTATCCAATCCTCTATCCTATCCTCTATCCTATCCTCTATCCTATCCTCTATCCTATCCTATCCTCTATCCTATCCTCTATCCTATCCTCTATCCTATCCTCTATCCTATCCTATCCTCTATCCTATCCTATCCTCTATCCTATCCTATCCTCAACTCTATCCTATCCTCATTCCTATCCTATACTCCATTATATCCTATCCGCTATCCTATCATATCCTCTATCCTATAATATCCTCTATCCTATCCAATCCTCTATCCTATCCTCTATCCTATCCTCTATCCTATCCTCTATCCTATCCTATCCTCTATCCTATCCTCTATCCTATCCTATCCTCTATCCTATCCTCTATCCTATCCTCTATCCTATCCTATCCTCTATCCTATCCTATCCTCTATCCTATCCTCTATCCTATCCTCTATCCTATCCTATCCTCTATCCTATCCTATCCTCAACTCTATCCTATCCTCATTCCTATCCTATACTCCATTATATCCTATCCGCTATCCTATCATATCCTCTATCCTATAATATCCTCTATCCTATCCAATCCTCTATCCTATCCTCTATCCTATCCTCTATCCTATCCTCTATCCTATCCTATCCTCTATCCTATCCTCTATCCTATCCTATCCTCTATCCTATCCCATCCTGTATCCTATCCTATCCTCTATCCTATCCTATCCTCTATGCTATCCTATCCTCTATCCTATCCTATACTCTATCCTAACCTATCCTCTATCCTATCCTATTCTCTATCCTATCCTATCCTCTATAATATCGTATCCTCTATCATATCCTATCCTCTTGCCTATGATATCATCTACCCTATCGTATCCTCTATCCTATCCAATCTCCTACCCTATCCTCTATCCTATCCTATCCTCTATCGTCTGCTCTATCCTATCCTATCCACTATCCTATCCTATCCTCAATGCTATCCTATTCTCTATCCTCACCTATCCTTTATACTATCCAATCCTCTATCCTAACCTATCCTGTATCCTATCCTATCCTCTTTCCTATCCTATCCTCTATCCTATCCTATACTCTATCCTAACCTACCCTCTATCCTATCCTATCCTCTATCCTATCCTATCCTCAACTCTATCCTATCCTCATTCCTATCCTATACTCCATTATATCCTATCCGCTATCCTATCATATCCTCTATCCTATAATATCCTCTATCCTATCCAATCCTCTATCCTATCCTCTATCCTATCCTCTATCCTATCCTCTATCCTATCCTATCCTCTATCCTATCCTCTATCCTATCCTCTATCCTATCCTCTATCCTATCCTATCCTCTATCCTATCCTATACTCTATCCTAACCTACCCTCTATCCTATCCTATCCTCTATCCTATCCTATCCTCAACTCTATCCTATCCTCATTCCTATCCTATACTCCATTATATCCTATCCGCTATCCTATCATATCCTCTATCCTATAATATCCTCTATCCTATCCAATCCTCTATCCTATCCTCTATCCTATCCTCTATCCTATCCTCTATCCTATCCTATCCTCTATCCTATCCTCTATCCTATCCTATCCTCTATCCTATCCTCTATCCTATCCTCTATCCTATCCTATCCTCTATCCTATCCTATCCTCTATCCTATCCTCTATCCTATCCTCTATCCTATCCTATCCTCTATCCTATCCTATCCTCAACTCTATCCTATCCTCATTCCTATCCTATACTCCATTATATCCTATCCGCTATCCTATCATATCCTCTATCCTATAATATCCTCTATCCTATCCAATCCTCTATCCTATCCTCTATCCTATCCTCTATCCTATCCTCTATCCTATCCTATCCTCTATCCTATCCTCTATCCTATCCTATCCTCTATCCTATCCCATCCTGTATCCTATCCTATCCTCTATCCTATCCAATCCTACATCCTATCCTATCCGCTTTGCTATCCTATCCTCTATCCTATCCTATCCTATCCGCTTTGCTATCCTATCCTCTATCCTATCCTATCCTCTCTCCTATCCTATCCTCCATCGTCTCCTATCCTCTATCCTATCCAATCCCCTACCCTATCCTCTATCCTATCATATCCTCTATCCTATCCAATCCTACATCCTGTCCTATCCCCCATCGTCTCCTATCCTTTATCCTATCCAATCCCCTATCCTATCCTCTATCCTATCCTATCCTCTATCCTATCCTATCCTCTATCATATCCTACTCTCTATCGTCTCCTGTCCTCTATTCTATCAAATCCCCTATCTTATCCTCTATCGTGTCCTGTCCTCTATCCTATCCAATCCCCTATCCTATCCCCTATCGATAGGATAGAGGATAGGATAGGATAGAGTATAGGATAGGATAGATGATATTATAGGATAGAGGATAGAATATGATAGAGGTTACGATATCCTATCCTCTATCCTATCCTATCCTCAATCCTATCCTATCCTCTATCCTCTCCTATCCTTTATACTAACCAATCCTCTATCCTATCCTCTATCCTATCCTATCCTCTATCCTATCCTATCCTCTATCCTATCCTATCCTCCATCGTCTCCTATCCTCTATCCTATCCAATCCCCTATCCTCTCCTCGATCCTATCCTATCCTCTATCGTCTGCTCTATCCTATCCTATCCACTATCCTATCCTCTCCTCAATGCTATCCTATTCTCTATCCTCACCTATCCTTTATACTATCCAATCCTCTATCCTATCCTATCCTCTATCCTATCCTATCCTCCATCGTCTCCTATCCTCTATCCTATCCAATCCCCTATCCTATCCTCTATCCTATCCTATCCTCAATCCTATCCTATCCTCTATCCTCTCCTATCCTTTATACTAACCAATCCTCTATCCTATCCTCTATCCTATCCTATCCTCTATCCTATCCTATCCTCTATCCTATCCTCTATCCTATCCTATCCTCTATCCTATCCTATCCTCTATCCTATCCTATCCTCTATCCTATCCTATCCACTATCCTATCCTATCCTATCCTCTATCCTATCCTATCCTCTATCCTATCCTATCCTCTATCCTATCCTATCCTCTATGCTATCCTATCCTCTATCCTATCCTATATTCTATCCTAACCTATCCTCTATCCTATCCTATTCTCTATCCTATCCTATCCTCTATAATATCGTATCCTCTATCATATCCTATCCTCTTGCCTATGATATCATCTACCCTATCGTATCCTCTATCCTATCCAATCTCCTAACCTATCCTCTATCGTCTGCTCTATCCTATCCTATCCACTATCCTATCCTATCCTCAATGCTATCCTATTCTCTATCCTCACCTATCCTTTATACTATCCAATCCTCTATCCTAACCTATCCTCTATCCTATCCTATCCTCTTTCCTATCCTATCCTCTATCCTATCCTATACTCTATCCTAACCTACCCTCTATCCTATCCTATCCTCTATCCTATCCTATCCTCAACTCTATCCTATCCTCATTCCTATCCTATAATCCATTATATCCTATCCGCTATCCTATCATATCCTCTATCCTATAATATCCTCTATCCTATCCAATCCTCTATCCTATCCTCTATCCTATCCTCTATCCTACCCTCTATCCTATCCTATCCTCTATCCTATCCTCTATCCTATCCTCTATCCTATCCTATCCTCTATCCTATCCTATCCTCTATCCTATCCTATCCTCTATCCTATCCTATCCTCTATCCTATCCTATCCTCTATCCTAACCTATCCTCTATCCTATCCTATCCTCTATCCTATCCTATCCTCAACGCTATCCTATCCTCATTACTATCCTATACTCCATTATATCCTATCCGCTATCGTATCATATCCTCTATCCTATAATATCCTCTATCCTATCCAATCCGCTATCCTATCCTCTATCATATCCTCTATCCTAACCTATCCTCTATCTTATCCTATCCTCTATCCTATCCTATCCTGAACCCTATCCTATCCTCATTCCTATCCTATACTCCATTATATCCTATCCGCTATCCTATCATATCCTCTATCCTATCCTCTATCCTATCCTCTATCCTATCCTATCCTCTACCCTATCCTATCCTCTATCCTATCCTATCCTCTATCCTATCCTATCCTCTATCCTATCCTATCCTCCATCGTCTCCTATCCTCTATCCTATCCAATCCCCTATCCTATCATCTATCCGTTCCTATCCTCTATCCTATCCTATCCTCTATAATATCGTATCCTATATCATATTCTATCCTCTTTCCTATAATATCATCTATCCTATCCTATCCTCATTCCTATCCTATACTCCATTATATCCTATCCGCTATCCTATCATATCCTCTATCCTATCCTCTATCCTATCCTCTATCCTATCCTCTATCCTATCCTATCCTCTATCCTATCCTATCCTCTATCCTATCCTATCCTCTATCCTATTCTATCCTCTATCCTATCCTATCCTCTATCCTATCCTATCCTATCTTCTATCCTATCCTATCCTCTATCCTATCCTATCCTCTATCCTATCCTATCCTCTATCCTATCCTATCCTCTATCCTATCCTATCCTCTATTCTATCCTATCCTCATTCCTATCCTATACTCCATTATATCCTATCCGCTATCCTATCATATCCTCTATCCTATCGTCTATCCTATCCTCTATCCTATCCTATCCTATCCTCTATCCTATCCTATCCTCTATCCTATCCTATCCTCTATCCTCTCCTATCCTCTATCCTATTCTATTCTCCATCCTATCCTATCCTCTATCCTATCCTATCCTCTATCCTATACTATCCGCTATCCTATCCTATCCTCTATCCTATCCTATACTCTATCCTAACCTATCCTCTATCCTATCCTATTCTCTATCCTATCCTATCCTGAACCCTATCCTATCCTCATTCCTCACCTATACTCCATTTTATCCTATCCGCTATCCTATCATATCCTCTATCCTATCCTATCCTCTATCCTCTCCTATCCTCTATCCTATTCTATTCTCTATCCTATCCTATCCTCTATCCTATCCTATCCTCTATCCTATACTATCCGCTATCCTATCCTATCCTCTATCCTATCCTGTCCTCTATCCTATCCTATCCTCTATCCTATCATATCCTCTATCCTATCCTATCCTCTATCCTATCCTATCCTCTATCCTATCCTATCCTATCCTATCCTCTATCCTCTATCCTATCCTATCCTCTATAATATCGTATCCTCTATCATATAATATCCTCTTGCCTATGATATCATCTACCCTATCGTATCCTCTATCCTATCCAATCTCCTACCCTATCCTCTATCCTATCCTATCCTCTATCGTCTGCTCTATCCTATCCTATCCACTATCCTATCCTATCCTCAATGCTATCCTATTCTCTATCCTCACCTATCCTTTATACTATCCTATCCTCTATCCTATCCTATCCTCTATCCTATCCTGTCCTCTATCCTATCCTATCCTCTATCCTATCCTATCCTCTATCCTCTCCTATCCTCTATCCTATTCTATTCTCCATCCTATCCTATCCTCTATCCTATCCTATCCTCTATCCTATACTATCCGCTATCCTATCCTATCCTCTATCCTATCCTATACTCTATCCTAACCTATCCTCTATCCTATCCTATTCTCTATCCTATCCTATCCTGAACCCTCTCCTATCCTCATTCCTGACCTATACTCCATTATATCCTATCCGCTATCCTATCATATCCTCTATCCTATCCAATCCTCTATCCTATCCTCTATCCTATCCTCTATCCTATCCTCTATCCTATCCTATCCTCTATCCTATCCTATCCTCTATCCTATCCTATCCTCTATCCTATCCTATCCTCTATCCTATCCTATCCTCTATCCTAACCTGTCCTCTATCCTATCCTATCCTCTATCCTATCATATCCTCAACGCTATCCTATCCTCATTACTATCCTATACTCCATTATATCCTATCCGCTATCGTATCATATCCTCTATCCTATCCTATCCTCTATCCTCTCCTATCCTCTATCCTATTCTATTCTCTATCCTATCCTATCCTCTATCCTATCCTATCCTCTATCCTATACTATCCGCTATCCTATCCTATCCTCTATCCTATCCTGTCCTCTATCCTATCCTATCCTCTATCCTATCCTATCCTCTATCCTATCCTATCCTCTATCCTATCCTATCCTCTATCCTATCCTATCCTATCCTATCCTCTATCCTCTATCCTATCCTATCCTCTATAATATCGTATCCTCTATCATATCCTATCCTCTTGCCTATGATATCATCTACCCTATCGTATCCTCTATCCTATCCAATCTCCTACCCTATCCTCTATCCTATCCTATCCTCTATCGTCTGCTCTATCCTATCCTATCCACTATCCTATCCTATCCTCAATGCTATCCTATTCTCTATCCTCACCTATCCTTTATACTATCCTATCCTCTATCCTATCCTATCCTCTATCCTACCCTCAATCCTATCCTATCCTCTATCCTCTCCTATCCTTTATACTAACCAATCCTCTATCCTATCCTTTATCCTATCCTATCCTCTATCCTATCCTATCCTCTATCCTATCCTATCCTCTATCCTATCCTATCCTCTATCCTATCCTATCCTCTATCCTATCCTATCCTCTATCCTATCCTATCCTCTATCCTATCCTATCCTCTATCCTATCCTATCCTCTATCCTATCCTATCCTCTATCCTATCCTATCCTCTATCCTATCCTATCCTATCTTGTATCCTATCCTATCCTCTATCCTATCCTATCCTCTATCCTATCCTATCCTCTATCCTATCCTATCCTCTATCCTATCCTATACTCTATTCTATCCTATCCTCATTCCTATCCTATACTCCATTATATCCTATCCGCTATCCTATCATATCCTCTATCCTATCGTCTATCCTATCCTCTATCCTATCCTATCCTCTATCCTATCCTATCCTCTATCCTATCCTATCCTCTATCCTCTCCTATCCTCTATCCTATTCTATTCTCCATCCTATCCTATCCTCTATCCTATCCTATCCTCTATCCTATACTATCCGCTATGCTATCCTATCCTCTATCTTATCCTATACTCTATCCTAACCTATCCTCTATCCTATCCTATTCTCTATCCTATCCTATCCTGAACCCTATCCTATCCTCATTCCTAACCTATACTCCATTATATCCTATCCGCTATCCTATCATATCCTCTATCCTATCCAATCCTCTATCCTATCCTCTATCCTATCCTATCCTCTATCCTATCCTATCCTCTATCCTATCCTATCCTCTATCCTATCCTATCCTCTATCCTATCCTATCCTCTATCCTAACCTGTCCTCTATCCTATCCTATCCTCTATCCTATCATATCCTCAACGCTATCCTATCCTCATTACTATCCTATACTCCATTATATCCTATCCGCTATCGTATCATATCCTCTATCCTATCCTATCCTCTATCCTCTCCTATCCTCTATCCTATTCTATTCTCTATCCTATCCTATCCTCTATCCTATCCTATCCTCTATCCTATACTATCCGCTATCCTATCCTATCCTCTATCCTATCCTGTCCTCTATCCTATCCTATCCTCTATCCTATCCTATCCTCTATCCTATCCTATCCTCTATCCTATCCTATCCTCTATCCTATCCTATCCTATCCTATCCTCTATCCTCTATCCTATCCTATCCTCTATAATATCGTATCCTCTATCATATCCTATCCTCTTGCCTATGATATCATCTACCCTATCGTATCCTCTATCCTATCCAATCTCCTACCCTATCCTCTATCCTATCCTATCCTCTATCGTCTGCTCTATCCTATCCTATCCACTATCCTATCCTATCCTCAATGCTATCCTATTCTCTATCCTCACCTATCCTTTATACTATCCTATCCTCTATCCTATCCTATCCTCTATCCTACCCTCAATCCTATCCTATCCTCTATCCTCTCCTATCCTTTATACTAACCAATCCTCTATCCTATCCTTTATCCTATCCTATCCTCTATCCTATCCTATCCTCTATCCTATCCTATCCTCTATCCTATCCTATCCTCTATCCTATCCTATCCTCTATCCTATCCTATCCTCTATCCTATCCTATCCTCTATCCTATCCTATCCTCTATCCTATCCTATCCTCTATCCTATCCTATCCTCTATCCTATCCTATCCTCTATCCTATCCTATCCTCTATCCTATCCTATCCTATCTTGTATCCTATCCTATCCTCTATCCTATCCTATCCTCTATCCTATCCTATCCTCTATCCTATCCTATCCTCTATCCTATCCTATACTCTATTCTATCCTATCCTCATTCCTATCCTATACTCCATTATATCCTATCCGCTATCCTATCATATCCTCTATCCTATCGTCTATCCTATCCTCTATCCTATCCTATCCTCTATCCTATCCTATCCTCTATCCTATCCTATCCTCTATCCTCTCCTATCCTCTATCCTATTCTATTCTCCATCCTATCCTATCCTCTATCCTATCCTATCCTCTATCCTATACTATCCGCTATGCTATCCTATCCTCTATCTTATCCTATACTCTATCCTAACCTATCCTCTATCCTATCCTATTCTCTATCCTATCCTATCCTGAACCCTATCCTATCCTCATTCCTAACCTATACTCCATTATATCCTATCCGCTATCCTATCATATCCTCTATCCTATCCAATCCTCTATCCTATCCTCTATCCTATCCTATCCTCTATCCTATCCTATCCTCTATCCTATCCTATCCTCTATCCTATCCTATCCTCTATCCTATCCTATCCTCTATCCTAACCTGTCCTCTATCCTATCCTATCCTCTATCCTATCATATCCTCAACGCTATCCTATCCTCATTACTATCCTATACTCCATTATATCCTATCCGCTATCGTATCATATCCTCTATCCTATCCTATCCTCTATCCTCTCCTATCCTCTATCCTATTCTATTCTCTATCCTATCCTATCCTCTATCCTATCCTATCCTCTATCCTATACTATCCGCTATCCTATCCTATCCTCTATCCTATCCTGTCCTCTATCCTATCCTATCCTCTATCCTATCCTATCCTCTATCCTATCCTATCCTCTATCCTATCCTATCCTATCCTATCCTCTATCCTCTATCCTATCCTATCCTCTATAATATCGTATCCTCTATCATATCCTATCCTCTTGCCTATGATATCATCTACCCTATCGTATCCTCTATCCTATCCTATCCTCTATCCTATACTATCCGCTATCCTATCCTATCCTCTATCCTATCCTGTCCTCTATCCTATCCTATCCTCTATCCTACCCTATCCTCTATCCTATCCTATCCTCTATCGTCTGCTCTATCCTATCCTATCCACTATCCTATCCTATCCTCAATGCTATCCTATTCTCTATCCTCACCTATCCTTTATACTATCCTATCCTCTATCCTATCCTATCCTCTATCCTACCCTCAATCCTATCCTATCCTCTATCCTCTCCTATCCTTTATACTAACCAATCCTCTATCCTATCCTTTATCCTATCCTATCCTCTATCCTATCCTATCCTCTATCCTATCCTATCCTCTATCCTATCCTATCCTCTATCCTATCCTATCCTCTATCCTATCCTATCCTCTATCCTATCCTATCCTCTATCCTATCCTATCCTCTATCCTATCCTATCCTCTATCCTATCCTATCCTCTATCCTATCCTATCCTCTATCCTATCCTATCCTCTATCCTATCCTATCCTCTATCCTATCCTATCCTCTATCCTATCCTATCCTCTATCCTATCCTATCCTATCTTCTATCCTATCCTATCCTCTATCCTATCCTATCCTCTATCCTATCCTATTCTCTATCCTATCCTATCCTCTATCCTATCCTATCCTCTATCCTATACTATCCGCTATCCTATCCTATCCTCTATCCTATCCTGTCCTCTATCCTATCCTATCCTCTATCCTATCCTATCTTCTATCCTATCCTATCCTCTATCCTATCCTATCCTCTATCCTATCCTATCCTCTATCCTATCCTATCCTCTATCCTATCCTATCCTCTATCCTATCCTATCCTCTATCCTATCCTATCCTCTATCCTATCCTATCCTCTATCCTATCCTATCCTCTATCCTATCCTATCCTCTATCCTATCCTATCCTCTATCCTATCCTATCCTCTATCCTATCCTATCCTATCTTCTATCCTATCCTATCCTCTATCCTATCCTATCCTCTATCCTATCCTATCCTCTATCCTATCCTATCCTCTATCCTATCCTATCCTCTATTCTATCCTATCCTCATTCGTATCCTATACTCCATTATATCCTATCCGCTATCCTATCATATCCTCTATCCTATCGTCTATCCTATCCTCTATCCTATCCTATCCTCTATCCTATCCTATCCTCTATCCTATCCTATCCTCTATCCTCTCCTATCCTCTATCCTATTCTATTCTCCATCCTATCCTATCCTCTATCCTATCCTATCCTCTATCCTATACTATCCGCTATCCTATCCTATCCTCTATCCTATCCTATACTCTATCCTAACCTATCCTCTATCCTATCCTATTCTCTATCCTATCCTATCCTGAACCCTATCCTATCCTCATTCCTAACCTATACTCCATTATATCCTATCCGCTATCCTATCATATCCTCTATCCTATCCTATCCTCTATCCTCTCCTATCCTCTATCCTATTCTATTCTCTATCCTATCCTATCCTCTATCCTATCCTATCCTCTATCCTATACTATCCGCTATCCTATCCTATCCTCTATCCTATCCTGTCCTCTATGCTATCCTATCCTGTATCCTATCCTATCCTCTATCCTATCCTATCCTCTATCCTATCCTATCCTCTATCCTATCCTATACTCTATCCTAACCTATCCTCTATCCTATCCTATTCTCTATCCTATCCTATCCTGAACCCTATCCTATCCTCATTCCTAACCTATACTCCATTATATCCTATCCGCTATCCTATCATATCCTCTATCCTATCCTATCCTCTATCCTCTCCTATCCTCTATCCTATTCTATTCTCTATCCTATCCTATCCTCTATCCTATCCTATCCTCTATCCTATACTATCCGCTATCCTATCCTATCCTCTATCCTATCCTGTCCTCTATCCTATCCTATCCTCTATCCTATCCTATCCTCTATCCTATCCTATCCTCTATCCTATCCTATCCTCTATCCTATCCTATCCTATCCTATCCTCTATCCTCTATCCTATCCTATCCTCTATAATATCGTATCCTCTATCATATAATATCCTCTTGCCTATGATATCATCTACCCTATCGTATCCTCTATCCTATCCAATCTCCTACCCTATCCTCTATCCTATCCTATCCTCTATCGTCTGCTCTATCCTATCCTATCCACTATCCTATCCTATCCTCAATGCTATCCTATTCTCTATCCTCACCTATCCTTTATACTATCCTATCCTCTATCCTATCCTATCCTCTATCCTACCCTCAATCCTATCCTATCCTCTATCCTCTCCTATCCTTTATACTAACCAATCCTCTATCCTATCCTTTATCCTATCCTATCCTCTATCCTATCCTATCCTCTATCCTATCCTATCCTCTATCCTATCCTATCCTCTATCCTATCCTATCCTCTATCCTATCCTATCCTCTATCCTATCCTATCCTCTATCCTATCCTATCCTCTACCCTATCCCATCCTCTATCCTATCCTATCCTATCTTCTATCCTATCCTATCCTCTATCCTATCCTATCCTCTATCCTATCCTATCCTCTATCCTATCCTATCCTCTATCCTATCCTATCCTCTATTCTATCCTATCCTTAATACTAACCAATCCTCTATCCTATCCTTAATACTAACCAATCCTCTATCCTATCCTCTATCCTATCCTTTCCTCTATCCTATCCTATCCTCTATCCTATCCTATCCTCTATCCTATCCTATCCTCTATCCTCTCCTATCCTTTATACTAACCAATCCTCTATCCTATCCTCTATCCTATCCTTTCCTCTATCCTATCCTATCCTCTATCCTATCCTATCCTCTATCCTATCCTCTATCCTATCCTATCCTCTATCCTCTCCTATCCTCTATCCTATCCTATCCTCTATCCTATCCTATCCTATCCTCTATCCTAACCTATCCTCTATCTTATCCTATCCTCTATCCTATCCTATCCTGAACCCTATCCTATCCTCATTCCTATCCTATACTCCATTATATCCTATCCGCTATCCTATCATATCCTCTATCCTATCCTCTATCCTATCCTCTATCCTATCCTATCCTCTATCCTATCCTATCCTCTATCCTATCCTATCCTCTATCGTCTCCTATCCTCTATCCTATCCAATCCTCTATCCTATCCTGTCCTCTATCCTATCCTATCCTCTATCCTATCCTATCCTCTATCCTATCCTATCCTCTATCCTATCCTATCCTCTATCCTATCCTATCCTCTATCCTAACCTATCCTCTATCCTATCCTATCCTCTATCCTATCATATCCTCAACGCTATCCTATCCTCTATGCTATCCTATCCTCTATCCTATCCTATACACTATCCTAACCTATCCTCTATCCTATCCTATCCTCTATCCTATCCTATCCTCTATCGTCTGCTCTACCCTATCCTATCCTCTATCCTCTCCTATCCTCTATCCTATCCTATCCTCTATCCTATCCTATCCTCTATCCTATCCTATCCTCTATCCTATCCTATCCTCTATCATATCCTATTCTCTATCGTCTCCTGTCCTCTATTCTATCAAATCCCCTATCTTATCCTCTATCGTGTCCTGTCCTCTATCCTATCCCATACCCTATCCTATCCTCTATCCTATCGTATCCTCTATAATATCGTAACCTCTATCATATTCTATCCTCTATCCTATAATATCATCTATCCTATCCTATCCTCTATCCTATCCAATCTCTATCGTCCCCTGTCCTCTATCCTAGCAAATCCCCTATCTTATCCTCTATCGTCACCTGCCCTCTATCCTATCCAATCCCCTATCTTATCTTCTATCGTCTCCTGTCCTCTATCCTATACAATCCCCAACCTATTCTCTATCCTATCCTATCCTCTATCCTATTTTTTTTTTTTCGAGGAGGTAATCTCGTTACGGATACCCGAACCCCCCCGGGGGGGGATGGTCCGGGTTATGTGGGACTCTTCGGCTGGTTGGTGCAACGCCGAGTATACCCACTAACTCCTCCCCGTCCGTCCCTAGACTCCTGGGGGCACCCGTGCTCTGCGCGCGCATGTCAATCCGGTGTGCCCCCGCCTTAGCATACCACCCGGGGGGGGGCGACGCGGCCCCCTCCCGTACCTACTCTATCCGAAGGCACCACGCAACGGACGACGTGGCGCCTTCCCCCCCTGTTAGGCCGCCCGATGAGCATCCGGGCCCCCGCCCGAGATGCCCGGCGGCCTCCGGGGACGCCGTTGGTGACCGAGTGTAAGGGGATATCCGATCCCCCGCCTCGAGATCATCAAGGGCGTCCCCGCTCGCGTCAGAGGCGTCGCAACGGGGGTACGCCCCAGGGGCGTACCCTGCGCCGCCTCCACCCCCTTCGGCCGGGATCGTGATTACGCTCCCGATCCCGTTCCGCAGCCTCCTTCCGCAGCATAACCCGCTCGCAGAAGGAAGCGAACCCCCTCCACGCCTCCTCGCCACCGGCTGCCGCAGCGACGACAGCCGGGAGCGAGAGGTCGTGGCCCACCGCGCGCCGCAGGGCACGGCGCTCTCCCCCCCATGCCGGACACTCCTCCAGAGTGTGTTGCGCCGTGTCCCGCGGCTCGCCGCAGTGGTGACACGCCTCCTCGGTCTCCCTCCCGATGCGACACAGGTAGTCGCCGAAGCACCCGTGCCCGCTCATCACCTGCGTCACACGGTAGGAGACCCTATGCCCCATCCATCCCCTGTTCCATTGATCGAACACCGGGAGGATGGCCCGAACGGCCCGCCTCTCGCCCTCCCTCGTCCCGGGAAGGCTACCGCGCCACTCCCGGGCTGCGTGCCGCCGAGCATGTCGCCTGAGCTCATCCACCATGAGCCGCGCCTGATCCGGGGCCACCCCCCGGAGCCGGAGTTCCCTGGAGTGCGTATGCACATCCGCCAACACGCGGGCCTCCAGCTCGAGGGGGATCAGCCCCGACATCACCATCGCCGTCGCGTATGAAATGGTGCGGTACCCCCGCACGATGCCTATGGCCAGCCTGCGCTCGATGCGACGCAGCAGCGACCGTGTGCCGCCACTGCGCCCCCTAGCCAAGACATCGCGCGCCCATACAGGGGCTCCGTACAGGACCAAAACTCGCACCACCACCGCGAACAGACGACGCACCCGTCCACAGGGTCCCCCGAGATTCGGGAGAAGGCGACCGAGCGCAGCGGTCGCCCTCTCCGCCCGGGGCGCCAGCGACTCAAGGTGGCGGTCAAAACGCCACCGGCCGTCAAGCTCGAGTCCCAGGTACCGCATCTGGGACCCGACCTTGACCATCCCCTCCCCCACGCAGATCCAGCACTGGGGAGGCGCCGCCAACCGGGCCGAGCGGAGAAACCACATGGCCCTGGTTTTCTCGACGGACACCTCTAGGCCCAGCGACCGGATCGCGCGCACCGCGCGCCACGCGCCGCGCTCCGCCAGGCAGATGGCCTCCTTCGCATACCTCCCGGTGGCCAATACCAGCGTGTCGTCGGCGTAACACGTCAGGCTGACCCCGGGAGGCATCTCCTCCCGCAGGACGCGATCGTACGCAAGATTCCACAGCAACGGGCCCAACACCGAGCCCTGCGGAACCCCGCGCACGACGCCCCTGCGCACCATCCCGTACCGGCCGGGATACTCTATACCCCTGTCGGAGAGATAGCTCCCGATCACCCTTCTGAGATACAGAGGCACCCGGTGGAAGACCAGGGCCTCCATTATCCGATCCCAGGGGACGGTGTTGAACGCGTTAGCGATATCCAAGGATATCGCCAACGCAACACCGCCCCCCCTCGTACAGGCCTCCGAGAGAGCCCTCACCCGCCGAATAGCGTCGACGGTGGAGAGACCCTCCCGGAAGCCGAATTGAACCCCGCTCAGATCGGGGACCCCTCCCGCCGACAGGTGCCGGACGAGGCGTCCAACGAGTACGCGCTCGAACAACTTCCCCGCCTCGTCCAGCAGACAAATTGGCCGGTACCCTGAGGGCGAGTCCCGGGACTTGCCCCCCTTCGGAAGGAGGACCAACCTGCCCGACTTCCACTCCGTGGGGAACACCCCCTCCCTCAGACAGCCGTTATACAGCTGCCGGAGTTCGGCGGCGAGTCCCCCCTCCAGGGCCAAGACCAACGCGCGGCCCGGCACCCCGTCCGGGCCAAAAACGAGGGCACCGCCGCCGGGAATCGAACCCGCGACCTCACTGGTGGTAGCCGATCGACTAACGCGCTCACCCACGGAACCCTCCCGTTCTTCCCGATCTCCCACATACTTTTTGTTCTGGGGGTCCTGATCCCACACTCGGCCATCCTGCGACGACATTCGCCCTCGAATGTCCGTCACAGCGTCGTCTCATCGTCTTTTTTGTGCTGTGGCCATACACAGAGCCACCAAACACAACTCGTCGTAACAACTTAGAAACTCACAGCGCCATCGTGCGGCGATCGGTGTTCCCCCAATCCCACTTCTGACACCAATTGTAGGATCTCGGGAAAAACGAGGGCACCGCCGCCGGGAATCGAACCCGCGACCTCACTGGTGGTAGCCGATCGACTAACGCGCTCACCCACGGAACCCTCCCATCCTATCCTCTATCCTATAATATCATCTATCCTATCCAATCTCTTTCGTCCCCTGTCCTCTATCCTAGCAAATCCCCTAACTTATCCTCTATCGTCACCTGCCCTCTATCCTATCCAATCCCCTATCGTATCTTCTATCGTCTCCTGTCCTCTATCCTATCCAATCCCCAACCTATCCTCTATCCTATCCTATCCTCTATCCTATCCTATCCTCAATCCTATCCTATCCTATGCTCTTTCCTATTCTATACTCTATCCTATCCTATCCTCTATCCTATCCTATCCTCTATCCTATCCTATCCTCTATCCTATCCTATCCTCTATCCTATCCTATCCTCTATCCTATCCTATCCTCTATCCTATCCTATCCTCTATCCTATCCTATCCTCTATCCTATCCTATCCTCTATCCTATCCTATCCTCTATCCTATCCTATCCTCTATCCTAGCATATCCTCTATCCTATCCTATCCTCTATCCTATCCTATCCTCAATCCTATCCTATCCTATGCTCTTTCCTATTCTATACTCTATCCTATCCTATCCTCTATCCTATCCTATCCTCTATCCTATCCTATCCTCTATCCTATCCTATCCTCTATCCTATCCTATCCTCTATCCTATCCTATCCTCTATCCTATCCTATCCTCTATCCTATCCTATCCTCTATCCTATCCTATCCTCTATCCTATCCTATCCTCTATCATATCCTATCCTCTATCCTATCCTATCCTCAATCCTATCATATCCTCTATCCTCTCCTATCCTTTATACTAACCAATCCTCTATCCTATCCTCTATCCTCTCCTATACTCTATCCTATCCTATCCTCTATCCTATCCTATCCTCTATCCTATCCTATCCTCTATCCTATCCAATCCCCTATCCTATCTTCTATCGTCTCCTGTCCTCTATCCTATCCAATCCCCTATCCTGTCCTATCCTCTATCCTATCCTATCCTCAATCCTATCCTATCCTATGTTCTTTCCTATTCTATACTCTATCCTATTCTATACTCTATCCTATCCTATGCTCTATCCTATCCTATACTCTATCCTATCCTATCCTCTATCCTATCCTATCCTCTATCCTATCCTATCCTCTATCCTATCCTATCCTCTATCCTATCCTATCCTCTATCCTATCCTATCCTCTATCCTATCCAATCCCCCATCCTATCCTCTATACGATCCTATCCTCTATCCTATCCTATCCTCTATCCTATCCTATTCTGTATCCTATTCTCTGCCATATCCTATTCTCTATCCTATCCTATCCTCTATCCTACACTATCGTGTATCGTATGCTATCCTCTATCCTATCCTATCCTCTATTCTATCCAACCCCCTATCCTATCCAATCTTCTATCCCATCCTCTATCCTATCCTCTATCCTATCCTCTATCCTATCCTCTATCCTATCCTATCCTCTATCCTATCCGATCCTCTATCCTATCCTATCCTCTATCCTATTATATCCTCTATACTATCCAATCCCCTATCCTATCCTCTATCCGATGCTATCCTCTATCACATCCTATACTCTATCCTATCCTATTCTCTATCCTATCCTCTATTCTATCCTATCCTCTATCCTATCCAATTACCTATCCTATCCTCTATACGATCCTATCCTCTATCCTATCCTATCCTCTATACGATCCTATCCTCTATCCTATCCTATCCTCTATCCTATAATATCATCTATCCTATACTATTCTCTATCCTATCCTATCCTCTATCCTATACTATCCTCTATCGTATCCTATCCTCTATCCGATCCTATCCTCTATCCTATCCTATCCTCTATCCTATCCTATTCTGTATCCTATACTCTACCCTGTCCTATCCTGTATCCTATCCTATCCTCCTATCCTATCCTATCCTCTACCCTATCCTATCCTCTATGCTATCCTAAACTCTATCCTATCCAATCCCCCATCCTACCCTTTATACGATCCTATCCTCTATCCTATCCTATCCTCTATCCTATCCTATTGTCTATCCTATCCTCTACCCTATCCTATCCTCCATCCTATACTCTCATCTATCCTTTCCTATTCTCTATCCTATTCTCTATCGTCTGCTCTATCCTATCCTATCCACTATCCTATCCTATCCTCTACCCTATCCTATCCTCTATCCTATCCTATCCAATCCCCCATCCTATCCTCTATCCTATCCTCTCCTCTATACTACCCAATCCTCTATCCTATCCTCTATCCTATCCTATCCTCTATCCTATAATATCCTCTATCCTATAATATCATCTATCCTATACTATTCTCTATCCTATCCTATCCTCTATCCTATATTATCCTCTATCGTATCCTATCCTCTATCCTATCCTATCCTCTATTCTATCCAATCCCCTATTCTATCATCTATCCGAACCTATCCTCTATCCTATCCTATCCTCTATCCTATAATATCATCTATCCTATACTATTCTCTATCGTATCCTATCCTCTATCCTATAATATCCTCTATCGTATCCTATCCTCTATCCTAACCTATCCTGAACCCTATCGTATCCTCAATCCTATCCTATACTCCATCCTATCCTATCCGCTATCCTATCCTATCCTCTATCCTATCCAATCTTCTATCCTATCCTCTATCCTATCCAATCTTCTATCCTATCCTCTATCCTATCCTCTATCCTATCCTCTATCCTATCCTATCCTCTATCCAATAATATCTTCTATTCTATATTATTCTCTATCCTATCCTATCCTCTATCCTATACTATCCTTTATCGTATCCTATCCTCTATCCTATCCTATCCTCTATTCTATCCAATCCCCTATCCTATCATCTATCCGAACCTATCCTCTATCCTATACTATCCTCTATCCTATAATATCATCTATCCTATCCTATCCACTATCCTATCCTATCCTCAATCCTATCCTATCCTGAATCCTCTCCTATCCTCTATCCTATCCTATCAAGTATCCTATCCTATCCTATATCCTATAATATCCTCTATCCTATTCAATCCTCTATCCTATCCTATCCTCTATCCTATCCTATCCTCCATCCTATCCTATTCTCTATCCTATCCTCTACCCTATCCTATCCTCTATCCTATAATATCATTTATCCTATACTATTCTCTATCCTATCCTATCCTCTATCCTATACTATCCTCTATCGTATCCAATCCTCTATCCTATCCTATCCTCTATCCTATAATATCATCTATCCTATACTATTCTCTATCGTATCCTATCCTCTATCCTATAATATCCTCTATCGTATCCTATCCTCTATCCTAACCTATCCTGAACCCTATCGTATCCTCAATCCTATCCTATACTCCATCCTATCCTATACGCTATCCTATCCTATCCTCTATCCTATCCAATCTTCTATCCTATCCTCTATCCTATCCAATCTTCTATCCTATCCTCTATCGTATCCTATATCCTATCCTCTATCCTATCCTGAATCCTCTCCTATCCACTATCCTATCCTATCCTGTATCCTATCCTATCCTCTATCCTATAATATCATCTATCCTATACTATTCTCTATCCAATCCTCTTCCCTATCCTATCCTCTATCCTATCCTATCCTCTATCCTATCCAATCCCCTATCCTATCCTCTATCCGTTCCTATCCTCTACCCTACCCTATCCTCTATCCTATAATATCATCTATCCTATACTATTCTCTATCGGATCCTATCCTCTATCCTATCCTATCCTCTATCCTATAATATCATCTATCCTATACTATTCTCTATCCTATCCTATCCTCTATCCTATACTATCCTCTATCGTATCCTATCCTCTACCCTATCCTATCCTCTATTCTATTCAATCCCCTATCCTATCATCTATCCGAACCTATCCTCTATCCTATCCTATCCTCTATCCTATCCAATCCCCTATCCTATCCACTATCCTATCATCAAACCTATCCTATCCTCTGTCCTATCCTATCCTCAATAATATCCTCTCCTTTATACTATCCAATCCTCTATCGTATCCTCTATCCTATCATATCCTCTATCCTAACCTATTCTCAACTCTATCCTATCCTCAATCCTATCCTATACTCCATCCTATCCTATCCGCTATCCTATCCTATCCTCTATCCTATCCAATCCCCTATCCTATACTCCATCCTATCCTATGCTCTATCCTATCCTATCCTCTATCCTATCCAATCCCCTATACGATACTCCATCCTATCCTATCCGCTATCCTATCCTATTTTTTTTTTTTTTTTTTTTTCGAGGAGGTAATCTCGTTACGGATACCCGAACCCCCCCGGGTGGGGGGGTGGTCCGGGTTATGTGGGACTCCTCGGCTGGTTGGTGCAACGCCGAGTATACCCACTAACTCCTCCCCGTCCGTCCCTAGACTCCTGGGGGCACCCGTGCTCTGCGCGCGCATGTCAATCCGGTGTGCCCCCGCCTTAGCATACCACCCGGGGGGGGTGACGCGGCCCCCTCCCGTACCTACTCTATCCGAAGGCACCACGCAACGGACGACGTGGCGCCCTCCCCCCCTGTTAGGCCGCCCGATGAGCATCCGAGCCCCCGCCCGAGATGCCCGGCGGCCTCCGGGGACGCCGCTGGTGACCGAGTGTAAGGGGATATCCGATCCCCCGCCTCGAGATCATCAAGGGCGTCCCCGCTCGCGTCAGAGGCGTCACAACGGGGGTACGCCCCCGGGGCGTACCCTGCGCCGCCTCCCCCCCCCCTTCGGCCGGGATCGTGATTACGCTCCCGATCCCGTTCCGCAGCCTCCTTCCGCAGCATAACCCGCTCGCAGAAGGAAGCGAACCCCCTACACGCCTCCTCGCCACCGGCTGCCGCAGCGACGACAGCCGGGAGCGAGAGGTCGTGGCCCACCGCGCGCCGCAGGGCACGGCGCTCTCCCCCCCATGCCGGACACTCCTCCAGAGTGTGTTGCGGCGTGTCCCGCGGCTCGCCGCAGTGGTGACACGCCTCCTCGGTCTCCCTCCCGATGCGACACAGGTAGTCGCCGAAGCACCCGTGCCCGCTCATCACCTGCGTCACACGGTAGGAGACCCTATGCCCCATCCATCCCCTGTTCCATTGATCGAACACCGGGAGGATGGCCCGTACGGCCCGCCTCTCGCCCTCCCTCGTCCCGGGAAGGCTATCGCGCCACTCCCGGGCTGCGTGCCGCCGAGCATGTCGCCTGAGCTCATCCACCATGAGCCGCGCCTGGTCCGGGGCCACCCCCCGGAGCCGGAGTTCCCTGGAGTGCGTATGCACATCCGCCAACACGCGGGCCTCCAGCTCGAGGGGGATCAGCCCCGACATCACCATCGCCGTCGCGTATGAAATGGTGCGGTACCCCCGCACGATGCCTATGGCCAGCCTGCGCTCGATGCGACGCAGCAGCGACCGTGTGCCGCCACTGCGCCCCCTAGCCAAGACATCGTGCGCCCATACAGGGGCTCCGTACAGGACCAAAACTCGCACCACCACCGCGAACAGACGACGCACCCGTCCACAGGGCCCCCCGAGATTCGGGAGAAGGCGACCGAGCGCAGCGGTCGCCCTCTCCGCCCGGGGCGCCAGCGACTCAAGGTGGCGGTCAAAACGCCACCGGCCGTCAAGCTCGAGTCCCAGGTACCGTATCTGGGACCCGACCTTGACCATCCCCTCCCCCACGCAGATCCAGCACTGGGGAGGCGCCGCCAACCGGGCCGAGCGGAGAAACCACATGGCCCTGGTTTTCTCGACGGACACCTCTAGGCCCAGCGACCGGATCGCGCGCACCGCGCGCCACGCGCCGCGCTCCGCCAGGCAGATGGCCTCCTTCGCATACCTCCCGGTGGCCAATACCAGCGTGTCGTCGGCGTAACACGTCAGGCTGACCCCGGGAGGCATCTCCTCCCGCAGGACGCGATCGTACGCAAGATTCCACAGCAACGGGCCCAACACCGAGCCCTGCGGAACCCCGCGTACGACGCCCCTGCGCACCATCCCGTACCGGCCGGGATACTCTATACCCCTGTCGGAGAGATAGCTCCCGATCACCCTTCTGAGATACAGAGGCACCCGGTGGAAGACCAGGGCCTCCATTATCCGATCCCAGGGGACGGTGTTGAACGCGTTAGCGATATCCAAGGATATCGCCAACGCAACACCGCCCCCCCCTCGTACAGGCCTCCGAGAGAGCCCTCACCCGCCGAATAGCGTCGACGGTGGAGAGACCCTCCCGGAAGCCGAATTGAACCCCGCTCAGATCGGGGACCCCTCCCGCCGACAGGTGCCGGACGAGGCGTCCAACGAGTACGCGCTCGAACAACTTCCCCGCCTCGTCCAGCAGACAAATTGGCCGGTACCCTGAGGGCGAGTCCCGGGACTTGCCCCCCTTCGGAAGGAGGACCAACCTGCCCGACTTCCACTCCGTGGGGAACACCCCCTCCCTCAGACAGCCGTTATACAGCTGCCGGAGTTCGGCGGCGAGTCCCCCCTCCAGGGCCAAGACCAACGCGCGGCCCGGCAACCCGTCCGTGCCCGGGGCCTTGCGGCCCACCCGCCGCGCCCTGGCCATCGCCTCACCCAGCTCGCCGGCCGACACCTCCCACTCTGCGGACAAGGAGAGAGGCTCCTGTTCCCAATGGGAGCGGCGCAGTTGTCCCCCCTCTCGCGGGAAGAGGGACGCCACCACTCCCTCGAGCAGGTGGAGGTCCATCGACTCCGTCACCGGAGGCGCCCACGCGCGCAGCTTGTTCATGACAAGCTTGTACGGGCGCCCCCATGGATCGGAGTCCACCATGCCGACGAGCTCCGACCACGCGTCGGCCTTGGCCCGCGCGATAGCCCTGCGGAGAACCCCGAGCGCGGCTCGGTACTCCCCGCCGAGCCTCGCCCTCGCCTCCTCGTCGTCGCGCCTCCTACGCGCTTGGCCGTACCGACGCCGCGCGGCATTGCAGGCACGCCGGAGCTCCGCAATGCCGGCGGACCACCAGTACGCCGCCCTCCTGGGGGCGAACCGGCTGCGGGGCATGGCGGTGTCGCACACCGCCGTCATTACCTCCCGCAGCCGCCTCGCCCCTTGCGCAGGCGCCAGCTCGGACAGGGCCGGCCCCGTCCATGTCGCCGCGGCTACCGCGGCCCCGAACGCGTCCGCGTCCAGCCGCTTCAAGGCCCATCGCGGCCGTCGGTCCCCCCGGCCCGGCCGGGAATCCCGCGCGTGGAGGGTGGGCCACACGTCCATGACGATGGGCGTATGGTCTGACGCAATCTCTATCTCCTCGGCCACCCTCCATCCCGACACCCGGCGCACGGCCGAGGGAGTCCCCCATGTCAGGTCGACAATCGAGACCCCCTGCGGACGCACGCACGTCGGCGTGGATCCCCGGTTAATCAACCGGAGATCCAGGCCGGCCGCCCAGGTTAACACCTCGCTACCCCTAGTGGTCGTCCTGGGACTCCCCCACGATACCGCGTGGGCATTGAAGTCTCCCAAAACGAGAACCGGGCGGGCGCTGCACAGCGCGATGCAGCTGTTCAGCCCACCCAGGAACCCCCGAAATTGATCGAGGCCACAGCTCGGCGAGATGTAGATCCCGACAACCGCGATGTCCCCCCATTGCACCGCCACGAATCCCTCGCCCCGCTCCAGAAGGGAGACCGACGGGGACCCGGGGCGGCTTCCCGCCACTATTACTACGGAGCCGATCTCGTCCCCCACCCAGAAGGGGTGTTCGGGGATTGCGTACGGCTCCGCCGCAACTGCCAGCCCAGCCCCCCACTCGCGCACGGCTTGGACAAACAGGTCCTGTGCCGCGCGCGAGTGGTTGAGGTTCGCCTGCAGAACCGGAGTAGGATTAAAAGTACCTACTCTAACATGGGCTCTGCAGAGTCCCCTCCCTGGGAGGGCCGGGCCCCCGGCGCCGTCTGCGGCCGCTGCGCGGATGCAGCCCCAGACGCGCCCTTCTCTTTCGTCGCCGCGCGGCCCCTCTTGGGAGCCGGGGCACACGCTTTGGCCCCGAATCTATGGCCCGATGGTCTCCCCAGGTCCGCGCAGAGCGGACACCTGGGGGCGGCCTTGCAGGCCGAAGCCCGTTGCTCCGCCGCCCCGCAGCGGTAGCACAACGCGCCTCTGTCGACCGCGCTCTTGCATGTCGCCCGCGTGTGCCCCGTCTCCAAGCAACGGAAGCATTGGAGGGGCCGCTCCCTCAGCGCCTCGACGCGGGCCGAGGACCAGCCGACCAGCAGCCGGCCTCCCGCCACCACTTTCTTGACGGCCGCGAGGGGGCCCTGGGCCCAACAGAAGCCCAGCGCCTGCTCCGAGGCGGGTCTGCGGATCTCGCCGACCCGGAACTCCGCCGCGGAGCACCCCCCCGCCGCCGCCAGCGCCACCGCTACGTCCCCGGACGACACCGAGTCGTCCAGGCCCGCCACGCGCACCTCGCCGCGCTTGACCGCCTGGGAGACCTTAACCCCGGTCCCCCCAAGCGCCTCGGCGATCCTCCCGGAGAGGGCCCGTGCCTTCTCCTGGCACCCCGTGCCCCTGACCTCCAGGAGGATCCCGCCGGTTTTCGACCGCCTGGGAAGCACCCCCGACTCGATCCCGATAGCCTTGAGGTCCACCCTCTCTTTTGCCCTGGCCATCACCTCCGAATAAGTGAGCTTGCAGCTCTCGGGGATGGTGATGGCCACTGCTCCGGTTCTGGGGGTGCGTCCCAGGCCACCGTCCCTCCCGGCGGCGGGCTTCGCCGCGCTCGCGCCGCCCTGCACTCGTGCGCCGCCCGCCGCCCTCGGCTCCCTCGCAGCCTGCAGCCGTGAAGCGGCGGCAGCTGCCTCGGCCGCGACTGCTCTCGCCGCAGCCTCCTCCGCGGCCATCTTCTTCTTGGCCCTCTTCGCCGCCTTGCTCGTCACCTCCATCCACGAGGCCGGGACGACCGGTGGCGGAATGACAACGGGGGGCACCACCCTCACGTTGGACACGACCACCGGTCCAGTCCCCTTGGTGACAGACGTCGCCGGCAGAGAAGCCACCGGTGTCGCCTCGCGCGCCGCTTTACCCTCCGCCCGGAGGGCCGGGGCCAACCCGGCCAGAATCGTCCGGAACCGCTCCTCCATCCGGGCCTCTAGCTCCCGGTTCCTGGCCGTTATCAGCGCGCCGACCCGGAGAAGCAGGGCTTCGGAGTCCAAAACTCCCACTCCCTCCCCCGACGACCCCATCGCCTCCGTCCCCCGCGTACGGACCCCCGCTGTCGAGGTGGCGGGGGGCGCTTCCCCTATTGGCGCATGTCCCGCCTGGCGACCGCTGTCGGTGTTCGCCCGCCGCCCGGCCTCCATTGACCGGAGCCTCGACCGGAGGTCACCCGCCTCCTTCGCGAGGGCCGCGTTCTGCTCGCGGAGACGGGCCACCTCCTGGCTCCCCTGCCACGCCATCCCGGTAAAGCACCGCTGCATCAAGGTGGTGCAGTGGGCCCTGGCGACTGCAGAACAATCCCGCAAGTCTTTAGCCAGGTCCCCCTTGAGGCCCTTTGAGACGGTGGAGACTCTCTCCACCCTCAACATCGCCTCCTCCACCTCCCCTACTAGCTGCGCTGTCGGCATCCTCCCACCCAGCTCGATGAGGTCACCGACCCTCCTCTTCTGACTCCTCTCGGCGCGGCCGCCGAGGGCCAGATCCATGATGGGCGTCCCCGACGAGCCCTCCCCGGGGTCCGTCCGCGACACCGACCCGCCGCGGGTGTGCTGCCCCCCCTCTAACCGGGCACGCTTGGGGTCAGAGACCCCAGATGTCGCGCCCCGCTTCTCCGCGCCTCCGCGCGTCACGATCGAGCCGACGGAGCTCGAGATGGAGATGATTGTTTCATCCCCATCCGAGTCCTCGTCCGCGATGACCACGACCGCGTCCTCCCCGGCAGTAACCGCTGCCATCCCCTCCCCGGCAGTGACCGCTGCCGTCTCTTCCCCCACCGTCGCTGCTGCCGTATCGGCAGCCTCCCCCACAACATCGAGATTTTTTTCATTATTTGTTTCCATTTCTGGTCCCACGAGATTGGCAGGAAAAAACACGTCCGCCCGGGCAGAGCCTCCTTGCCCGGGTAAGGCTAATTTCCGCTGGAGTTCGCCAGGTATCCAGACGTTGGTGCGCTAGTGGCTGATGTACCCGACCAGCCACGCCCTGTAACAAGGGCGTACCCTCTCACCGCGCACCAAGCTTAGGGTTGGGGATTTTTTATAGAGGTTATCATCCTCGCGGCCCGGCCGGTTAAGGCAAGACCACCGTTCCGGTAAAACATGACCACCGGATTACGGCAAGGGCCCTGCGGCGACCTCCCCGGTCGTTATCGCAGGACCCATTCCGCGGTTTTTCATCCCTCCGTGTGAACCTTACCGGCAAGGGAGGCCCTGCCAGGATCCGAAGATCCCGCCGGCATCGCCTCACACATCATTAGGACTACTTCCCGCGGAATACCCCTCGCTCCGTTAGCAACACACAACTGTGTGTGTTCCCAGGGACCACCACGAGGAGGTGGAGCGTAGAGGATTTTAGGGATATGACCACCACCACTGTGGTATACCTAGTAGTGGATCCGAGTCACCACTACTAAGCCCATATCCCCTCGGTCCCCATCCTACATCCTATCCTATCCGCTTTGCTATCCTATCCTCTATCCTATCCTATCCTATCCGCTTTGCTATCCTATCCTCTATCCTATCCTATCCTCTCTCCTATCCTATCCTCCATCGTCTCCTATCCTCTATCCTATCCAATCCCCTACCCTATCCTCTATCCTATCATATCCTCTATCCTATCCAATCCTACATCCTGTCCTATCCCCCATCGTCTCCTATCCTTTATCCTATCCAATCCCCTATCCTATCCTCTATCCTATCCTATCCTCTATCCTATCCTATCCTCTATCATATCCTACTCTCTATCGTCTCCTGTCCTCTATTCTATCAAATCCCCTATCTTATCCTCTATCGTGTCCTGTCCTCTATCCTATCCAATCCCCTATCCTATCCCCTATCGATAGGATAGAGGATAGGATAGGATAGAGTATAGGATAGGATAGATGATATTATAGGATAGAGGATAGAATATGATAGAGGTTACGATATCCTATCCTCTATCCTATCCTATCCTCAATCCTATCCTATCCTCTATCCTCTCCTATCCTTTATACTAACCAATCCTCTATCCTATCCTCTATCCTATCCTATCCTCTATCCTATCCTATCCTCCATCGTCTCCTATCCTCTATCCTATCCAATCCCCTATCCTCTCCTCGATCCTATCCTATCCTCTATCGTCTGCTCTATCCTATCCTATCCACTATCCTATCCTCTCCTCAATGCTATCCTATTCTCTATCCTCACCTATCCTTTATACTATCCAATCCTCTATCCTATCCTATCCTCTATCCTATCCTATCCTCCATCGTCTCCTATCCTCTATCCTATCCAATCCCCTATCCTATCCTCTATCCTATCCTATCCTCAATCCTCTCCTATCCTTTATACTAACCAATCCTCTATCCTATCCTCTATCCTATCCTATCCTCTATCCTATCCTATCCTCTATCCTATCCTACCCTCTATCCTATCCTATCCACTATCCTATCCTATCCACTATCCTATCCTATCCTATCCTCTATCCTATCCTATCCTCTATCCTATCCTATCCTATCCTCTATCCTATCCTATCCTCTATGCTATCCTATCCTCTATCCTATCCTATACTCTATCCTAACCTATCCTCTATCCTATCCTATTCTCTATCCTATCCTATCCTCTATAATATCGTATCCTCTATCATATCCTATCCTCTTGCCTATGATATCATCTACCCTATCGTATCCTCTATCCTATCCAATCTCCTACCCTATCCTCTATCCTATCCTATCCTCTATCGTCTGCTCTATCCTATCCTATCCACTATCCTATCCTATCCTCAATGCTATCCTATTCTCTATCCTCACCTATCCTTTATACTATCCAATCCTCTATCCTAACCTATCCTCTATCCTATCCTATCCTCTTTCCTATCCTATCCTCTATCCTATCCTATACTCTATCCTAACCTACCCTCTATCCTATCCTATCCGCTATCCTATCCTATCCTCAACTCTATCCTATCCTCATTCCTATCCTATACTCCATTATATCCTATCCGCTATCCTATCATATCCTCTATCCTATAATATCCTCTATCCTATCCAATCCTCTATCCTATCCTCTATCCTATCCTCTATCCTATCCTCTATCCTATCCTATCCTCTATCCTATCCTCTATCCTATCCTCTATCCTATCCTATCCTCTATCCTATCCTATACTCTATCCTAACCTACCCTCTATCCTATCCTATCCTCTATCCTATCCTATCCTCAACTCTATCCTATCCTCATTCCTATCCTATACTCCATTATATCCTATCCGCTATCCTATCATATCCTCTATCCTATAATATCCTCTATCCTATCCAATCCTCTATCCTATCCTCTATCCTATCCTCTATCCTATCCTCTATCCTATCCTATCCTCTATCCTATCCTCTATCCTATCCTCTATCCTATCCTATCCTCTATCCTATCCTATCCTCAACTCTATCCTATCCTCATTCCTATCCTATACTCCATTATATCCTATCCGCTATCCTATCATATCCTCTATCCTATAATATCCTCTATCCTATCCAATCCTCTATCCTATCCTCTATCCTATCCTCTATCCTATCCTCTATCCTATCCTATCCTCTATCCTATCCTCTATCCTATCCTATCCTCTATCCTATCCCATCCTGTATCCTATCCTATCCTCTATCCTATCCAATCCTACATCCTATCCTATCCGCTTTGCTATCCTATCCTCTATCCTATCCTATCCTATCCGCTTTGCTATCCTATCCTCTATCCTATCCTATCCTCTCTCCTATCCTATCCTCCATCGTCTCCTATCCTCTATCCTATCCAATCCCCTACCCTATCCTCTATCCTATCATATCCTCTATCCTATCCAATCCTACATCCTGTCCTATCCCCCATCGTCTCCTATCCTTTATCCTATCCAATCCCCTATCCTATCCTCTATCCTATCCTATCCTCTATCCTATCCTATCTTCTATCATATCCTACTCTCTATCGTCTCCTGTCCTCTATTCTATCAAATCCCCTATCTTATCCTCTATCGTGTCCTGTCCTCTATCCTATCCAATCCCCTATCCTATCCCCTATCGATAGGATAGAGGATAGGATAGGATAGAGTATAGGATAGGATAGATGATATTATAGGATAGAGGATAGAATATGATAGAGGTTACGATATCCTATCCTCTATCCTATCCTATCCTCAATCCTATCCTATCATCTATCCTCTCCTATCCTTTATACTAACCAATCCTCTATCCTATCCTCTATCCTATCCTATCCTCTATCCTATCCTATCCTCTATCCTATCCTATCCTCCATCGTCTCCTATCCTCTATCCTATCCAATCCCCTATCCTCTCCTCGATCCTATCCTATCCTCTATCGTCAGCTCTATCCTATCCTATCCACTATCCTATCCTCTCCTCAATGCTATCCTATTCTCTATCCTCACCTATCCTTTATACTATCCAATCCTCTATCCTATCCTATCCTCTATCCTATCCTATCCTCCATCGTCTCCTATCCTCTATCCTATCCAATCCCCTATCCTATCCTCTATCCTATCCTATCCTCAATCCTATCCTATCCTCTATCCTCTCCTATCCTTTATACTAACCAATCCTCTATCCTATCCTCTATCCTATCCTATCCTCTATCCTATCCTATCCTCTATCCTATCCTATCCTCTATCCTATCCTATCCACTATCCTATCCTATCCTATCCTCTATCCTATCCTATCCTCTATCCTATCCTATCCTCAATCCTATCCTATCATCTATCCTATCCTATCCTCTATACTATCCAATCCTCTATCCTATCCGCAGACTGAGACGCTGCCCCCATTCTAAAGTATGTTAATATAATATTGTAATGACCGGCGTATAATCTCTCGCGAAATAAAGATGAAGAAGACGAGGCGCGGAGGACGCCGATACCAGTTAAATCAGCTTAAAAAGCTGATTCTTCCAAACCACTCCCGGAGAAGGAGCAGAAGAAGACGTCATCACCGAAGAAGAAGAACAATCAACGCCACCCATCGAGCCACTCCATTTTTCTCCCAGTAGCGAGCGTTCCAGACTTTAGCAAAGCCGTCAAATTGGATCCCCGCGTTAAATTCTATGCGCGAAAGTTGTTCCCCGTTCCCCCTTCTAAAATAGTTAATTAAATGTATATAATAGTTTAAGGATTTTAATCTTAAGTTAGTTTTTAAGAGTCAGCTATTGTTATTTACACGCAAATAAACATTGTTAATACCAGTTGTTGTCAAGAAGCCTCAGTATCAACCTCACCTTTGTTGCTCCGTTTTGGTTCCTCCTCAGACGAAATTACGAACAAATCCGCCCTTACTCAGGCCTCGTTACAAGCTCTCCTACAGGGAAGGCTTAGCACGTGACAAGGAAACTTTTTCCGTATCGGTCCTAGACGATTTTCGATGTGATATCACTGTAATATAGACGGTTTCTAACAATATATATCATAACACCAAACTCGCTACAATTATTATTTACCGAGTTATTATAAAATAATGGACGGATGTACTACTCCGTCGACAAAACTCTGGAAATTTTTCTAAGTCTAAGGTTAATTTTTCTAAGGTAAACGGCGGTTGTAAATGATGCTCCGTATTGTTAGGTAGTGTATCCCTGAAGGTCTATGCGTACCGCAGCGTTGGATTGTCGAGATTCCCTCTGTCACCCGGAAGTGGGTCTTATAAGCGTCAGGGACTTATATCATGGTATAACCCTGACGCACCAACCCCTCCTTCACGTGGTAGGACCTGGACACCTTCGGGTGACTAACGGGGCTCTGGTAAGAGAGTTCCTGCGAGAGTTCTCGCCATGCGACAACCGCAGCTCTGGGAAGAGAGCTCTTGCGGAGTTGTCGCATGGCGGGGACCGCGGCTCTCAGAGAGCTCTGCGTGAGTTGTCGCTCTGCGACAACCGCGGCTCTCTCATTAAGAGAGTTCTGGCGGAGTCATCGCTTTGCAATGACCGCGGCTCTCAGGGAGCCCATGCGTGTGTTATCGTTCGCGATAACCGCGGCTCTCACCCGGAAGACTCCCCTCTGCCGCGACGACCCACCGGATACATCTGGTGGTATGTTGCAGAACGGGAGAAACGGGGGGCTTACCTTAACCGGTCGGCCTAACGGGGAGGCGAACCCCTTGAACAAACCCTTAACCTCTAAGCTGAGAACGCGGCGAAAGAGGTCCTGTGTTTACACGGGCGGTCGGTGGGTCCATCGACCATTAGCGCAAACCTCAGGATACCAGGCGAAACCTGAGCGTAAAAGCCTTCTCCCCGGAAAGGGCGTAACCCGGGGAGCGACCGTCTTTCGTCCCAACTCGTGGGAACAAACATGGATTCTGACAAACACAATAAACATAAAACGAAGACGGAAGGAGAAAAGAAAGGAAAGAAAGGAGGAAGGAAGACGAAGGCGAAGAAAGATAAAACCCAGACACACAGGGACGAAGCTAGTGCCTGGGAAGACTTAACAGATTAGAGTGACTGGCACTCTGATATGGACTTGGACGAAGTCGAGGTAGATGTCGTGCTGGCAAAGGTCATGCATGAGCAGGAAAAAAGAATAAGGGAGAGAAATATGAAGGCAAGGCAGGAAATAGAAAAGAGGAAGCGGGACAAGCTTGCCCCTTCCAGCGACTCGGGGTCGCACAAGATAGAAAAGAAAGAAAAGAAGGACGACGGAGAGGCTGGGTGGGTCAGACCTCCAGGCCTCGTCGTCGAAGAAGTCTTGTCGCCTCTCGGCAGACTAAGAAAATTCCTCGGGTCTCTGGGCCTGACAGAGACCCAACTAAATGACGGCAAAAAGCTCATCGACATACTTGTCGAGGAGCAAAGCGACGAAGTCAAGGCAATATCAGAATATAGCCTGAACCTGGCAAAGGAGAATAGGGAACTCCAGGCCAAATTAACAGCCCTAAGTGAGGAAATCTCAGTAAGGGAAAAATTGAACGAGCTGTCTAGCAAGCTAGACAGCCTTATGTCCGAGAAGAGTTGCGGCAAAGAGGTCCCGACCTCCAAGCCAATGCTCTACTCGGATATAATTAAAGCAAATAAAACAACGAGAATGGTGGCCAAGAAGACCACCATTAAGCAACCCCGACCAACGGCAACCATCTACCCTGCAAAGGGTAGTAAAATAAAGAGCAGCGACGAGACAAAGAAAGTCCTGTCGGATTGTATAAATCCGACAGAGCAAAAGATAAGGATTCGGAACCTGAGGAAACTCGGGAACCACGGAATCCTAATAGAAACAGAATCGGCTAAGGACCTTGAGCAAGTCCTTAGCAACAAGAAACTCAGAGAAAAAGTGGAAATTGGTCCCCTCCCCAAGAGGAGACCAAAAATGATAATATTCGGAGTCCCCTCTGAAACATCAGAGGAGGAACTCCTAAAGGCAATACACATGCAAAACCTCGAACTGGATTCGAAGGAAAAACTTGAAGAGGAGTTCAAACTCCTCTTCAAAACAGGAAGGAAAGACTGGGAGACCACCAACTGGGTGGCCGAGGTATCTCCGGAAACCCGGAAAATCCTGCTGAGCAGGAACCGGGTTTTCGTTGGTTTTCAAGCATATGGAATTAAGGATTTTATTGCAGCGAGTCGATGCTTTAAATGCCAGGCATTTGGGCACGTCTCGAAACATTGTAAGGCCCTAACTGACACGTGCGGGCACTGTGGCAAGGATGGGCATACGTTTAAGGTATGCCCAAAAATACAAGAGAAACCTACCTGCATAAATTGCAGGCGAGCAGGCAAACCAGCCAACCATGGGCTTAGGGACAAGAGTTGTCCGGCGTATAAACACGCCATAGAGCAATGCCTTAGTCGCACGGACTTCGGCAACGAGAAATAAGGCTCTAATGAGAGACGAAGGCAAAACCAACCCTGACGATCCATCGCAGGTAATACCCAGGTATTCGAGATCGTAGGGTTTTAACAGGCAAGTACGGCTACCATACCGTCGCCGCAACCTGCTAGAGACCGAGCGCTAAGCTGGTAACTCCGCCTCCTCGTGGCCCCCGCTGGTAACGCTCCTGGGTCGGCGCAAGCTGATTCGGTAGCGGCTAAGCGAGTTACTTCCCGCACGGGACGGTCTACCCTTGTGATGATCCTTAAATGGTGAACGAGGGGTTTTTCCGAGTCCGAGTTCACAACATCTACGGACTGTCCACCTTCGTAGCTGTTTCGATAGGCTGGGTAGATATAAATTTATGTTGCGTATGCCTTAAAGGCGAGGTCGCATATCCGACGTTACCCTCGAGGTGGCCGGATTCACATTAAATGTCCCTATCTCCGGGTCTTATAAGCGTCAGGGACTTATATCATGGTATAACCCTGACGCACCAACCCCTCCTTCACATGGTAGGACCTGGACACCTTCGGGTGACTAACGGGGCTCTGGTAAGAGAGTTCCTGCGAGAGTTCTCGCCATGCGACAACCGCAGCTCTGGGAAGAGAGCTCTTGCGGAGTTGTCGCATGGCGGGGACAGCGGCTCTCAGAGAGCTCTGCGTGAGTTGTCGCTCTGCGACAACCGCGGCTCTCTCATAAAGAGAGTTCTGGCGGAGTCATCGCTTTGCGATGACCGCGGCTCTCAGGGAGCCCATGCGTGTGTTATCGTTCGCGATAACCGCGGCTCTCACCCGGAAGACTCCCCTCTGCCGCGACGACCCACCGGATACATCCGGTGGTATGTTGCAGAACGGGAGAAACGGGGGGCTTACCTTAGCCGGTCGGCCCAACGGGGAGGCGAACCCCTTGAACAAACCCTTAACCTCTAAGCTGAGAACGCGGCGAAAGAGGTCCCGTGTTTACACGGGCGGTCGGTGGGTCCATCGACCATTAGCGCAAACCTCAGGATACCAGGCGAAACCTGAGCGTAAAAGCCTTCTCCCCGGAAAGGGCGTAACCCGGGGAGCGACCGTCTTTCGTCCCAACTCGTGGGAACAAACATGTATAAATCTTATAAAAACAAATACAAAACGAAGAAGAAGGGAGACAAAAATGGAAAGACAGGAGAAAGGAAGACGGAGGCGAAGAAAGAAACGACCCAGGCACACAGGGATAATGCTACTGCCTGGGAGGTCGTTATAGACTCAGGCGATTCTCAGTCGGAACTAAGCTCCGATGAGATCGACCTGAAGACAGTTCTTACGAAGATGAAGGGAAGGAAGAGAATTAAGGACTTGGCAACTCCCAGCGACTCGTGTGACGAACCGCACAAAGCAAAATATCCCAAAGAACTCGAAGATGATTATTTGAACAGCGACGACGAAGTCGAGCTGCCTCCGAGACCAGAGGGCCTAGTGCTAACTGAGGTGTTGAGCACCTCAAAGAAACTAAGAAGGTTTCTCAGATCCCTAGGACTTGAGCAATCCATATTAAAGGAAGGTGAAGAGCTCCTTGACACCATGATCAAGGAGCAGGAGGAAGAATCAATGGAAGGATGTAGGTTCCGCATGGAACAAATCAATGAGATCAAAGATCTCAAGGCACCACTTAAAGCAAAACAGGAACGACAGGAAGAGCAATCCGTCGAAATGAAACTAAACGAGCTATCGGCAAAGCTAGATAGTCTCATGTCTGAAAGAAGCCGCGGCCAAGAGGTTCAACCCTCCAAACCGCTGCTCTATTCAGACATTATCAAAGCGAATAAGTCAACAAGACAAGTGGCCAAGAAGACTGCTGTAAAGGAGTCTAAACCAGCAGCTGCCATCTACCCTGTAAAGGGTAGTCAAATCAAAAGCAGCGAGGAAACAAAGAGAGTACTGTCGGATTGTATCAATCCGACAGAACAGAAGATACGAATCCGGAACCTGAGGAAACTCGGGAACTCCGGTATTCTAATAGAAACAGAATCAGCTAAGGACCTTGAGCAAGTCCTTAGCAACAGAGACCTAAGGGAGAAAATGGATATTGGTCCCCTCCGAAAGAGGAGACCAAAGGTAATCATATTTGGAGTCCCCTCTGAGACATCAGAGGAGGAACTCCAACAGGCAATCCTCAGGCAGAACCTCGAGTTGAACTCGGAGGAGGAATTAGAAGAGGAGTTCAAACTCCTCTTCAAAACAGGAAAAAAGGACAGAGAGGTCACCAACTGGGTGGCAGAGGTCTCTCCAAAGACCCGGAAAATCCTGCTGAGCAGGAACCGGGTATTTATAGGGTTTCACGCCTACGGGCTTAAAGACTACATAACTGCAACACGTTGCTTCAAATGCCAGTCATTTGGGCACGTGGCTAAGCATTGCAGAGCAAAAACCGACACCTGCGGGCACTGCGGTAAGGACGGGCATACCTATGACAAATGCCCGTCAAAAGAAGAGAAACCTTCTTGCATCAACTGCAAGAGTTATTATTACTTAAATGGTGAACGAGGGGTTTTTCCAAGTTGGTCCACAACACCTACGGACTTACGGACCCTTTGCAGCTGTTTCTAAAAGCTAGTACCCAACACCTGCTGTAGTAGGCATAGCCTGGAACGGCAGAGCGAGCCCCGGCTCCTATTAAGCTCAACTTACAATACATGTCCCTATCTTTTGGGTAATGGCGTCATGCGTGGGCGCGCCGACGACGACGGCACCGCGGCCAACACCAACACCCAAGTGGTGAAGGGTAGGCCCTCGCGAGAGAGCCGTCAATGCCACAGCGCCCAACAAGACGTGAACACCGGCACCGTGGTTCACGGGCAGCCGAAGTACCCAGCCGCAGAGCGGCCGCGGCCCCGAACCCCATCGCGAGTCAAAAGCAAAACGCTGCTGACCGAGGTTCGGAGCCCCCGCGGAGCCGCTCAACGAAGGTCGGGAAACCTAAACTGCCCGCTGGCTGCCAGGGAATCCCACCCAGCACGCCAGAATCCCCGTCGAAAGCAGACCACCGCTGACCGAGACTCGGAACTCCTGCGGAGTCACTTTGTGACCGCGGTCCCGAGCCCCATCGAGAGTCAGTGGAGCAATGCCGACCGAGGCACGGAACTCCTGCGGAGTCACAAAGTGACCGCGGCTCCGTGCTCCATCGAGAGTCGAGCAGAAACCACGGCTACACCGAGCGGATCGCCGCCGGCCGAGGCCCGAATCCCATCGAATCTAAAGCGGAACGCGGAACCAAGCTGCTACCGAAACATAGAGCTCTATCGGGAGCTATGCAGCACGTAGTGCACGGCCCAACCACAGGTCCCGTGGACCGAGGTCCGAAACCCCCGCGGAGTCACATCGTGACCGCGGTTCCGAACCCCATCGGGAGTCTAGCGGGACATCAACGGGCGGGGCCGGCACCGAGCATGCATAGCCGTGGCCTACGGAGCAGCACAGAGACCGCGAGACCGCGGGAAGAGAGCCTCATCGAAAGTCAAGCGGCGGGAAGCGCTCGTGCCTAAGACCGAGGCCATGACCTGCTCCAGACAGGGGGAGACCTACCCACTACCCATATCCCCATCCCGACCAAACCCCCAAGCCGACGCACCGCATCCGCCACCCTCTGGCGCTCCAACGGAACGAAAGAAGGAGACAAGCGTCGAGGCAAAACCCACCGGGACCGGCACCTCTGAAACCCAAAACTCCATTTCTCGAATGGTGGATGAGGTGACGGAATTGGGGGACCCTCCCTGTACTAATTCCTCTCCTTTCTTTTCCAGCCAACCCTGGGAACTGGGGGTTTATCCAGCCGCACAAAATTTTCAAACATGATGGTCTCCTCAAGTTCAAAAGATTGCGGAGGTAAACTAGCACCCTATTCGGATCTCCGGGAGGGGGCTGGACTGGGGGAGACTAACATGGAAGCGGTGAGAAGATCTCGGTTGGTATTACGTCGCCAGCCAGAGATACGAAGACAACGTGGGACGCAGACGGTCGCACCACCAGTTGAGACGCGGAACCGCCTGGTGACGCGCTCGATGACCGCTGCACTCGCAAGTCTTCGACACCGCGAACCCGCTCCCGGGCGGGTTCCCTCTCCATCCGCGCCGACAGTGGTGCGGACCCAACAAGGTTGCAGCCTTCGTGCTGTTCAAGTCCGCCTAGTGAGGTGCGACGAAATCAAAGCAGGGAAACAGGCAAAAGCTGAAAGGAAACAGGCAAAAGATAGCTCCGCGAACAGCTCCGCGAACAGAATAGAGACCGCGTGCGAAACCGCGTCGACCAGGGCTTCCATGCCCGCAAGCGTTCCGTCTCCACAAGCGACCGAACCCCAAACCCACACGAACGAAGAAAATGGAGAAAGGCTCTCGGAGCCCGCGCCCGCGACTGCGACCACGGGGCTTAGGGTGATGCAGCTGAACATGCGACGTTCAGCTGCAGTAACTGGCGAGGTGCGTCAGCTAATAGCCGAGAAGCGACTTGACGTCCTGCTCTTGCAGGAAACATACGTGAGGAAGCAAGGCACAAGCAGCACCATTTGTGGCTTAGGAACCGGGGTGAGGATAGCGGCAGTGCACTCGCAAACGCTGTGGGCTGCAGTAGCCGTATGTAATCCCCGCCTCGACTTAATCTTCGTCTCGCAGCTTAGTAACTCCCACTGTGCTTGTGCGGAAATACTGGCTCCCGGTTCCTCATTTTTCGACGCGTCGTGTTATTTCCAACACTGCGAAGGAATTGAGAAACACCTCAGGCACCTCGAAACGGTGTTCCGCTCCCTGAGGGGGCAGAGACTATTAGTATCGATAGACGCCAACGCGCGGTCGTCACTCTGGGGCCCGCAGAGCACCGACGACAGAGGAGCCAAACTCGAATCCCTCGTCGCAGCGTTTGGCATGGAAGTGGTGAACGACGTTGCCCAACCACAAACTTTCTGGACGCCACGAGGTTCGTCATTCATTGACGTTACTCTGGCTTCGCCTTACATGTCCCGATTCATCCGGGGATGGAATGTCAGGTGCGACTGGACAACTAGTGACCACAATGCTGTGGACATCAGACTGAGACTGCCAAAAGCCTTAGCGGCGGAACGGAGTGCCGCGAACAACCGATTCGATGTTCGTCGGGCCGATTGGGAACGGTTCGCCAAAAGCCTGGCCGATCTCTCTCGATCGAGGCTGGACAATCTTAGACTGGAGTCCGCTGAAGACGTAGAGAGAATGGCAGAGACGCTCACAGGCACCATCATTGATGCCTGCACCGCGTCGATGCCTCGCAAGCGAAAGTTTAGAAAGTCCAACCCGTGGTGGACAAGAGAGCTAACAAAGCTCAAGAAGGCCGTATACCGGCAGAGACGTGCCTTCCAGCGGGAAAGATACGAGCCAGCTCGGCTCCACAAAATGCTGGCTTACCGCTCCTCTTTGCGTAAGTACAGCAAGGAGGTGAAAAAGGCAAAGATCGAGAGCTGGCAAAAGTTCGTAACGTCGCACGGGAACTCGGAGCCCTGGGGCATCGTCTATAAGCTCCAGGCGAAGAAACTCCGAGTTGAGAGCGTGCTTAGCACACTCCGGCAAGGCAATAAGTGCACAACAAGCGCAGCAGAGACTGCCAGCCTACTGCTGGAAGCACACGTCCCCGAAGATCGGGAAGACGAAGACACGCCCGAGCAGCGTGAGATTAGAAATAGTGCAAGACTGACACCTAACACAGCACTCTCCTCCCCATTCATCGAGGAGGAAGTTAGGAAAGCAGCAGCCACTTTCCAGAATAAGAAAGCACCAGGGCCGGACCTAATTGAAGTCTGTGCCCTCAAAGCCACAGTGACTACAATTCCCGATTAGCTGGTACGGCTCTTCAACGGGTGCCTTCAGTGGGGCGTCTTCCCTTCAGCTTGGAAGGAGGGCTCGCTTAGAGTCCTGCTGAAGAGAGAAGGAAAAGACGAGAAGGACCCGAAGTCATACCGACCCATCTGCGTCCTCTCAGTCGTAGGAAAACTACTCGAAAAACTCCTAAAAAGGAGACTAGACCAGACCGCAATGGCGCCAGGGCGGATTTCAGACAGGCAATACGGGTTTATGAAGGGGAAGTCGACGGAGCTCGCAATCGTGGAGCTGCGTCGCATGGTAGAGGCAACAGAGCATCGCTACGCAGTAGCGCTGCTCTTCGATATCTCTGGCGCCTTTGACAACGTCTGGTGGCCCCTAGTATTAGATAGTCTTAAAGAGCGAGGCTGCCCGCGGAACGTTTTCGAAGTAATAGCAAGTTACTTCGACGACCGCAGAGTAAGCCTCACGATAGGAACAGAGAGGATCTCCAAGCGCGCCACTAGAGGATGCCCGCAGGGCTCTGTCCTCGGACCAGCGTGCTGGAACCTCATGTTCGACGGTCTCCTGAGGTTGCTCGAAACCTCAGTTGAGAATTAGTTTATCGCGTACGCAGACGACTTAGTCGTACTCGTAACCGGCGACAGTAGGAGAGACCTAGAGATCGAAGGTCAGCGCATCGTTGACCAGATCCTAGGCTGGTGTAGGGCGGCGAAACTCGAACTTTCGGCTCGCAAAACAGAAGCCATAGTGCTTAAGAGCAGCTACGTCGGGCTGCAAAGAGTAGGAAGGCGAGGAGGCACGAGCCCAGACAGGAAGCGAAAAGAAATTCGACCTCATAAGGCGAACTTGGCAAGTAGGCCACCGACCATCCGGATAGGAGAAAACGAACAGGGAATTAAATTCAAGTCCGTCGTGCGGTACCTAGGCGTCCACTTCGACAGGAAGATGGGTGTCCGAACCCATTGCAAATACTTACGCGACAAGGTCGAGTCGCTTTTCAAGAAGTTCGGGAGACTCGCGGGAAAGCGATGGGGATTGAGATTCGGCACCCTCTTCGCGATCTACCGTGGTGTCTTCCTGCCGGTGGTGACTTACGCCGCCGCTGGATGGGCTGACCGGTGTACGGAGCAGGACCTGAGGAGACTCAGGTACACACAGCGCAGAGCACTCGTTGCAGTGACCGGTGCCTATAGATGGGCATCGTGGGATAGCGTGTGTGTAGTAGCTGGTGCAGTCCCTATCGACATCCTGCTGAGACAGCGTAGGGCCCTCATCGACGTGCGAAGAGGAGAGGACGCCAGGTTCGGGAACATAGTCGCTCGCGCGGGAGACGACGACGCGAGAACACAGCTAGATAGCGAGGCAATCAATGTGTGGCAAGCCAGGTGGACGTCTTCCCGCCTGGGCCGCAAAACATACGCCTTCTTTAGCAGCATCGAAGAGCGAATGGCTGCAAGGTGGATGAGACCGAATCACCACGTGAAGCAGGTGCTTACTGGTCACGGCGACTTTAGGGCACGTCTTTTCGCGTACAGAGTCGCCGACAGCAGCGACTGCGTCTGCGGAGACGAGGAGGACACAGTGAGCCATTTCCTTCTCGAGTGCTCACTGTTCGACCCGCAGAGAGAGGCTCTGCGGGACATTATTCCTGCCGGCGAGTGGAGATGGCCGGAGGTGGCACGTCGCTTCGTGTCGTCTCCAGAGGCATTCTCCGTACTCGCCGACTACTGTCGCGAAGCCCTTTGGCTAAAGGGATATATAGGCTAAAAAAGCAGACAGAAAGGCATGCGAGTGCCTTAGAATAAGATTAAGTCTTCTCGGAGTGTCCACCCGAGCTGTATCGTAGCGCTCGGGCATGGCACGACAGCCCAACAACACTTCGCTGGTAACTGTCGTGTCGGACCCCAATAGGTCCCCCAACTAATAAGAAAATTACACTTTCAGCTGCATATTTCAAGGGTCGTCCACCGCATACGTCTCGGTGGCACAGCTTAATTTTTCCATCGCCCCTTCTTCTTGGCAGTGGAGGAGTGAAAGAAGTAGATAAACTTTACTGTTGCGTATGCCTTTACGGCGAGGTCGCATATCCGACGTCACCCTCGAGGTGGCCGGATTTACATTAAATGTCCCTATCTTTTTTTTCTCTACGATAGCATGTATCGCGATGACAAACGACTAGGAAGCGTGTTTACCGAGTTATTAGCGATCCGAGTGACACCCGGCCATACTACATTCTGTTCTACCAGGTTCACGGGTACCAGCGGCGTAGTGTTTTGAAAAAAAAAAAAATTAATAATAGACTCAGTATATTTCAAAGTACCAGCGGCGTAGAGCTTTGAAAAAAAATGAAAAAAAAAATAAAAGGAACAGTATACTTCAAAGTACCAGCGGCGTAGTGCTTTGAAGTTCGTACGCATTTTTCAAAGTACCAGCGGCGTAGTGCTTAGCCACGTGCCCAAATGACTGGCATTTGAAGCAACGTGTTGCAGTTATGTAGTCCTTGAGCCCGTAGGCGTGGAACCCTATAAACACCCCGTTCCTGTTCAGCAGGATTTTCCGGGTTCTTGGGGAGACCTCGGCCACCCAGTTGGTGGCTTCTCTGTCTTTCCTCCCTGTTTTGAAGAGGAGTTTGAACTCCTCTTCTAGTTCTGCCTCTGGGTTAAGTTCGAGGTTTTGGTTTCTCATTGCTTTTTGGATATCCGCCTCTGATGTCTCAGAGGGGACTCCAAATATTATTATTTTTGGCTTCCTCTTGCGGAGAGGGCCAATGTCTACTTTATTAAGTAGTTCCTTGTTTCTGAGGACTAGCTCAAGGTCCCCAGGCGTGTCTGTCTCAATAAGGATTCCGGAGTTTCCGAGTTTCCTCAGATTCCGGATCCTTATCTTCTGCTCTGTCGGATTCATGCAATCCGACAGGAGTTTCTTCGTCTCTTCACTGCTCTTAATCTTGCTACCTTTTGCAGGGTAGATGGCTGCCACTGGCTTGGATTCCTTTACGGTGGTCTTTTTTGCCACTTGCCTTGTCGTTTTGTTCGTTTTGATTATGTCCGAGTAGAGTAGCGGTTTGGAGGATAGAACCTCCTGGCCGCGACTTCTCTCGGACATGAGAGTGTCTAGCTTGGCTGACATCTCGTTGACTTTGCTTTGCAAAGTCAGCTGTACCTCTTGGGCCTTAAGTTTTTCCTGGAGCTCTCTATTCTGCTTGTCCAGTTCTATACGGTATCTCACTCCTTCCATTTCATCATTTTGCACTGCCTCGAGTATGCTGTCGAGGATCTCTTCTCCGCTCCTCAACTGACCCTTGGTTAATCCCAAGGATCTGAGGAACCTTCTCATTTTTTCGTACGGGGTTACGATCTCTTCCCCTTCGAACTCGAACTGAGGCAGAGCCGGGACAGGTGCTATCTCATCGTCACTGTCCAATTCTTCCTCTAGTTTGATTTCTTTTGCATGCTTTTTCTTGTGCAACTCGTCACACGAGTCGCTCGAGGTTGCCAGGTCCTTAATCCTCTTCCTTCCCTTCATTTTCATCAGAAGTGTTTTCAGGTCGATCTCATCGAAACTTAGTTCCGAGTGAGAATCACCTGATTCTGTAATGTCCTCCCAGGCACTAGCATCATCCCTGTGTGACTGGGTCTTTTCCTTTTCTGCCATCTCCTTCCCTCCTCCTTTTCTTCCCTTCTTTCCTTCTTCCTTCTTCGTTTTCGTAGGGACGAAGAACGGTCGCTCCCCGGGTTACGCCCTTTCCGGGGAGAAGGCTTTTTCCGCTCAAGATTTCGCCAGGTGTCCTGAGGTTTGCGCTAATGGCCGATGGACCCACCGACCGCCCGTGTAAAACACGGGACCTCTCTCGCCGCGTTCTCAGCTTAGAGGTTAAGGGTTTGTTCAAGGGGTTCGCCTCCCCGTTGGGCCGACCGGCTAAGGTAAGCCCCCCGTTTCTCCCGTTCTGAAACATACCACCGGATGTATCCGGTGGGTCGTCGCGGCAGAGGGGAGTCTTCCGGGTGAGAGCCGCGGTTATCGCGAACGATAACACACGCATGGGCTCCCTGAGAGCCGCGGTCATCGCAAAGCGATGACTCCGCAAGAACTCTCTTTATGAGAGAGCCGCGGTTGTCGCAGAGCGACAACTCACGCAGAGCTCCCTGAGAGCTGCGGTCTTCGCGGTGCGACAACTCCGCAGGAACTCTCTTTACGAGAGCCGCGGTTGTCGCGGGGCGAAGACTCACGCATGAGCTCTCTTTACCAGAGCCCCGTTAGTCACCCGGATGGCGTCCAGGTCCTACCACGTGGAGGAGGGGTTGGTGCGACAGGGTTTTACCATGATATAAGTCCCTGACGCTTATAAGACCCAGTAGATAGGGACAGAGGGAATCTCGTTAATCCATTCATGCGCGTCACTAATTAGATGACGAGGCATTTGGCTATTTAATGCCGATGGCACACTTACACCTCTTTATGGCAAGGTGGCAACCATTAACAACCGAGGACGGGCGAGTCGCAAAGCGTCATCTACTCATGTTATTGAGCTTAACCGTTGGGCTGTATTTTGCACACGTCCTCTAAACAAATAACTAATTAATTAATTAAATGCTACACTTATACCTTAATGTACATAGCTTCAAATTTGTATGTACTAATATTTCGAGTTCCCAGTTTAAAATATGGAGAGTGGATGTAAAAGTCCAGCTCTTCCATAGAGTGATTCGTGTTCACAGGTGGTAGCAATCAACGCTGACAGTTAAATTAAATTATATTTATAATCTAAAGAAATATATATCCTATCTACGACTTGAGTTTCAAATATAAAATAAAGTATAAAATAAAGTATAAAATCGAGTTTAAGTATAAAAATGGTTGAGTCAGATTGCCACTAAATAAAATAGCAACATGGTCGACCAATGGAGTCACTAAATTCACCTATGTACAATTCTGTTAAAAGCGAATGAGTCAATATACATCGTCCATTCGATAGATAAATAAATATATATGTACAATTGAGTCGGGTAAATAAATATATACAATTAAGTCAGACAAATAAATAAATGCAATTGAGTCGGATGAATAAATTAGTACAATTAAGTCAATAAATAGTTAAATATATACAATTAGTCAATTAATAATAGTAACAGTAATAGTAATAATAATAGTAAAATAGGTAGATAGTGAGTGAATAAGGATAGTATTCCGCAGAGCGTTTAGGATAAATATATGTGCAATTATAGTTATGCATGATTGCTTCTGTGTCGGCCACCTGAATCACTATTTATGTTCTTTCTATGGCGGTTCGCGGATCCTGCGAGACCGCCTAGGTGCGTCATAGTCAATAAATTTGTGGTATATCTCAATCGAAGCCCGGAGGGCCAGCAGCGACATTGTTAGAAGGGTTTTCCTCTTACTTATATTCAACTGCTGCAGCGCTACGATTGTTCTCGGCGGCATAGCACCTCTTGTACCTACGACTATGGGGAGTACATCTCCGGTCAGCGCACCTAGTCTACCCTGCAGGGTTGGCAGCAATGGTGAATATTTCGTAATTTTCTCTTGTCTGCCCTTTTCAAGGTAATCCCCGTCCTCGTGGCGGACAGTAACATCGACCACGAAAACTGTTCGATCCCTCGCAGACAAAAGTACCGTGAATCCTCGCATTTCCGGCCGTAACGCAAGCGAGGATGTTACAGCTGCACGGAGCATGCTCTTTCGCCCAAAAAATACACATGCGTGACCAAAGCCCTTTTCCGATTTTTGTCCGTCCTTCGACTAATCACGAAGAATGCTAATCCTTGAGTTGCCGCACGCGAGGCGCTTGAGGATTCGAGCTGATGGCATTGGAAAAGTGGCCATAAGTCAATCCGTGCGACCCTCATACCGTGTACCGTCCGCGAGGTACTTGAGGGTTCCGGATTCGGACACAGCGGGCCTTATGGCCCACTACACGCGGCGGACAAGGGGTCGTAAATCCTTTTCCGCACGACGCGAGGCACGCTCGGGTTGCGCTACAACCCCAATAACCGTGTCTCTGGGTTTCGTCAAACGGACGAAAACCAGAGACAGTAAACGCACATTTTTTCCAGCCCTTGGTCTTCGTCACCGGACCTCGGCCAAGGGGCAATAAATTAGCTGCTAGCCACTTGGCTAGCACGGCGTACATGGGCCACTTAGGCCTTCGTCGCGCTGCTCCGGGGTCCCATAAATCGCGCATTTTGGGAACTCTCCCTTATTGACTTGAGGTGGGGACTTCCTCCTCCACCGGTGAGGGCTGTTTCAGAAGAACCTCCGCCCTCAAGTCAAATCAACGAATGGGGATGCTTCTTCCCCCGAAAACGGGCCCATGGCCAAAAAATCGCGTCACCACCGAGGTGACGAGTAAGCGGGCCTCGGAGCAGAGCGGCAGAATCAGCAAAGTCGGCATCCGAAAAAGTCAACTTCAGACTCAGACCACGACCATTCGAGTCAGTAATCGCGCCATACCGTACCACCGCTACAATTCATTGTATCCAAAGTAACTAGTCACCCAAAGTTAGTTCGGCCGGTGACAGGGCATTTGTTAAGTTTAAAATAAACTCTATTCGACACAAACGCGCGCATAATTTCTTTGAAAAAACGAACAGCCCAACTTTCCAAAAACCCTTCTCTGGCTCTTTACTACCAGATCCGGTTTAAGATTTACCCCGTTTAGCTTAATTTTTGGCTCCTTTAGCACCACTGCATCCTGGTCCTTTTGGGAATTTCAGACATGACAAGATCGATTATCTCATCATGGCGGCGGATACGGTCTGCCTTTGTTATGGTGCAGTGGCCCAGGATGTGCGCGAGCGTCTCGGGGACAGCTCGGCATTTCCGACAGCTCCGACAGCATTTGAAATGCTGTACATTTGGGTGCCGAAATTCTCATTCCCAAGGCAGCTAAGTAGGATTCCGTTAAGGATAAAAGGTTCCTGGCCTGTGGCACGTCACTAGCAACTAAAATTAGGTCGTCAGCAAAGGCCAGACAGGATATATTTTGTTCCTCGTTAATCATATATCCGACCTGTTTCTCCAGCGTGAGGAGGAGTGGCTCGAGGGCTAGATTAAAGAGCAGAGGGGACAAGGGTCTCCCTGTTTGACCCCCCGCTGGAGACAAATTGGGATAGTCGACCCACCGTAGTGTATGCTGGTGTGCTCATCCTGATAGGCTTGGCAAACGAGCCGTACCACATGCTCGGGTGGCCCCTTTCCGATGTAGTGCAGGTCCCAGGATGTCATGGGGTATTGTATCAAACGCTTTCGCAACATCCAATTGCACTGCCACCAGGCCTCCCTGCACCTTGCTGTGCGCAAGTAATTCGGACAAGATGTGCACATTGTTGTAGCATCCCATCTCTGATGTAAATCCCTTCTGACGAGGGGTGCATCGTATTTGTGTCCTAAGTCTAGTGTCAATTATCCCCCAATATATTCGACTTAGTAGCGAGCTAATGGTAAGGGGACGATAGTTCTCGCAAAGGCTGCTATCTTTGCCCTCCTTAGGGATCAATATGGTACGGTTCTTCTTCCAGGAAGAAGGCTGTAATCCCGTTATCAATAATAGGTTAAAGAGCTTCCGGAGAGATACAACTGTCCTTCTGGAAAGCAGCTGATCTTTCTTAATCCCGTCTAGTCCAGGGGCAGTGCCCTTCTTGGTCTTGGCGATCCGGCCTCTCACGTCCCGGTTCGAGATCGGCGCAATGAGGTCACTAAGGGATAGATTTCTTTCCGCCTAGCCCAGGTCAGGCATCTCTACGACCGGCTTCGTATTCCAAAAGTTCTCGTACATCTGTTTGATGTCTTCGACTTGTAGGGGGAGTTCCCCTTAAACCCAGTGGTCAGTACCATTACGCACAAATTTTGCGAGAAGGCCTGGATTCTTATGGTATAGATCCTGGGTTTTAGCGAAGAGGTATCGCCGGTAAGCCCTCTTCCCTTTTCCTCGCCGCTTCGCACGTCCTCGTTTCCGGTTACCTGCCGGTAGGGACGAGATCATAAGGTCGTAAGTTTTATCGATATCGACTTGTGTTATATTCGCAAGTGTTGTCCTTGCAGCACGCAGGAGATCGTCTATCTGGGTCCGGAATTCACTATCTTCCTGTGAGCAGCCCTCGTCAATTTCACCCGCTAAGGCCTCGTCAATGACACTTTGTGTCCATCTATCAAAATCGCCATTTTCTTCCGCTGTAGCAGGGGAGTCGTCCCGCTCGCCCGCCAAGGCCTCATTAGCGGGTGATGGAGTAGGGGGACGGTCAGCAGGGTCAGCCCACTCTTCATTGTCTGATTCGCTGCCATCTTGAGCATCTACGTCTTCGGCTGGTATTGGACTAGTGTGCTGGGTCGCAAGACGGATCCGCTGTCTTTCCATCTTGCGGCGAATGTCGGTCCTTTTGTCCCGGATTTGTTTTGTAGTTTTAGATGTTAAAACTTCCGATATGGCCTTGGCTATGAATCTTTTGTGCTTGAATTTTTCCTCCAGTTCAGCCAGCATGTGCTCTTCTTCGGCCGTCCCGATTTTATTTGACCGAGCATTATACGAGCTTGTCGGGACTTCAGCTGCGAGCCTTCGCGCTTCGTTACTCGCGGCTGGATGGCGATGCCTTAAGTGTTGACTCATTCCTATTCGTGTGGAGAATCTTAGTTTGCAGTGCGCGCACTGCTGACCCTCTTCAGCAGGCGGAACACCTGGGCATCTGGGCCGATGGCAATCCGCGGCGTGTCGCCTGTCAAATTCCTCGTTGCAATCTCGACAGCGGAATGTTAGAGAGCTCCGCTGGTGCGCCTCTTCATAGTGACGGAGCTCATCGGCTAGCCGTAGGAAGTATATATTTCCCCTTCCACCTTGGGCGCACACTTTGCAGGAACGTGCTTGGAAGGGGGTCAAAACCAAAATCATAACCGGGGATGTAGCCAGGTTGTCACCAGTGGCTCCCTGTCGAGGCCGTCTTGGCCTGAGGGAACGCGCGGAGCCAGATGCGGTTCCCCCATCCGAGGCTTCTCCACTGTCATTGCTGGCCGGTATCACCTCAGCACCCGGGTGGTCAGCCCAGGTGCCTGAATCGCCTGAACCCCGTTAGCTTAAATACCAGCGGGCACCACGAGGAGGTGGGGAAGGCTTGAACGGGAGAGGCTAATGGACCTACTAGGAGGTCTATTTTGCGCATCACCGTCCCATGCAACTATGGCTCTCAAAAGCGAGAGCCATAGAGAGTCATAGTTAAGAGAGTCATAGTTACTCCCGCCGTTTACCCGCGCTTTTTTGAATTTCTTCACGTTGACATTCAGAGCACTGGGCAGAAATCACATTGCGTCAACACCCGTGGGGGCCATCGCAATGCTTTGTTTTAATTAGACAGTCGGATTCCCCTAGTCCGTGCCAGTTCTGAGCTGAGCGTTGAATGGCGGCCGAAGAGGACGACCGTTCAAGACGGAAGCCTCGCAGCAAGGAAGATCCGCGGGAGGCCAAGGCACGGGACCGAGCTCGGATTCCCATCAATGTGTTCACCTCGCCCAGGCCCGGCACGTCAGCCAGACCCGCTTCCCGACCAAGCCCGACACGCCCCGCTCCTCAGAGCCAATCCTTATTCCGAAGTTACGGATCGAATTTGCCGACTTCCCTTACCTACATTAATCTATCGACTAGAGGCTCTTTACCTTGGAGACCTGCTGCGGATATGGGTACGAACCGGCGCGACACCTCCACGTGGCCCTCTCCTGGATTTTCAAGGTCCGAGGGGAAGATCCGGACACCGCCGCAACTGCGGTGCTCTTCGCGTTCCAAACCCTATCTCCCTGCTAGAGGTTTCCAGGGAACTCGAACGCTTATACAGAAAAGAAAACTCTCCCCGGATCTCCCGACGGCGTCTCCAGGTCATTTTGGGTTACCCCGACGAACACTCTTACGAGGGCCCGAATGGTATGCGGTTCCGCTGCCGGGTTCCGGAATAGAAACCGGATTCCCTTTCGGCCGATGGGTGTGTGTTTTATGTTTGTACATTTGCTCTTAGGACACCTCATCTACATAGGATTTCTCTTAGGGCTTAGGATCGACTGACTCGTGTGCAACGGCTGTTCACACGAAACCCTTCTCCACGTCAGTCCTCCAGGGCCTCGCTGGAGTATTTGCTACTACCACCAAGATCTGCACCGACGGCGGCTCCAGGCAGGCTCACGCCCAGACCCTTCTGCGCACACCGCCGCGACCCTCCTACTCGTCAGAGCTTCATGGAGGACGTTTACGCAACAGCGCAAACGTCCAACCCCACTTGCCGCTGACGGCGGAGTATAGGCGCGACGCTTCAGCGCCATCCATTTTCAGGGCTAGTTGCTTCGGCAGGTGAGTTGTTACACACTCCTTAGCGGATTCCGACTTCCATGGCCACCGTCCTGCTGTCTTAAGCAACCAACGCCTTTCATGGTATCCCATAAGCGTCGACTTAGGCGCCTTAACTCTGCGTTTGGTTCATCCCACAGCGCCAGTTCTGCTTACCAAAATTGGCCCACTTGGCACTCTGATCCAAATAATATCTCGTGGCTTCATTGATCCAAGCAAGCCAGAGATCTCACCCATTTAAGGTTTGAGAATAGGTTGAGGTCGTTTCGGCCCCAAGGCCTCTAATCATTCGCTTTACCAGATGAGACTCGCACACGTTCACCAAAGAGAACGAGCGAGTGCCAGCTATCCTGAGGGAAACTTCGGAGGGAACCAGCTACTAGATGGTTCGATTAGTCTTTCGCCCCTATACCCAGTTCCGACGATCGATTTGCACGTCAGAATCGCTACGGACCTCCATCAGGGTTTCCCCTGACTTCGTCCTGACCAGGCATAGTTCACCATCTTTCGGGTCCCAACGTGTACGCTCTGGGTGCGCCTCTCCTCGCAATGAGAACGAGACACCCCGGGAGTGCGAGGCCGCATCGTAACGCGGCCCAACCTCCCTTGGTCGACGCAAAGGTACGACCTTCACTTTCATTGCGCCTTTAGGTTTACATGTCCCAATGACTCGCGCACATGTTAGACTCCTTGGTCCGTGTTTCAAGACGGGTCCTGAGAGTACCCAAAGCAGTAGCGTCGCTGACCGGTAATTCGAAGCTTGGCCAGTCCGAGGACACCGCCTGCTAACAGCTGGTTAGGCCCGAAGCCGGCACCAGGTCCGTACCTTCGGGTAAAACTAACCGAGCTTGCGGCGGGCCTGACGCACACACATTCGAGAATGGATTGGTTGCGGCCCGATAAAGTCGGGGATGGCTCTTTTGCGCACAGACGATTGCGCACGACGGCATGGCACACGGTTCTTTTGGACACGGTATTATTGGACACACGGTTTTTTTGGACACAGTAACATTGGACACAGTGGGTTTTCGCACACGCAAGGATTGCCCACATGGTTAAGACGCACACGCTGAGTTACGCACATGTAAAATTGTACTCACGATAGATTGCGCACAGAATGAATTCAAACTGTTGTTTATCATCTTGTGTTGTGCTGTGTGATTACATAGTCTATGATTATATACCTTCTATGCAGAATGTGTCTAAAGTATCAAAAGGGTCTAGGGGGATAAGACAGGTCTAGCGGCCCCGGCGGGAATTTTATTGGTATTTTGTGGAAAACCATCATTTTAGGTTGAAAAACAATCCCCTAAAATTTTAAGTCGCTAACCCTTCATTTAAGGGTGATATGAGGGTAAACACCCTCAACTTTAACATTTTTTTTCTCGGTTGTTAATTAAGATATTGAGATGAAATAAAATCGAAAATATTCGAACTTACTTCCTTCATATCATATATTTTTTTCATAATTGTAATTAAATTATTAAGACTAGAAAAAAATTATTTAATTTTTAATTTTTTTTAGGCGTGGGGGTGGCAAGCAACCCTTCGAGTGACCACTTCCAAAAAATTCAAGAACAATGTTCTGTTACCTATCTAATACGTACAAAAGTTTCAAGATCGTCGGATTGGTGGAACATAGTTAAATATTGAAAAACAAATGAAATTACGGTATTATAAAGTAGGGATAGTACTATTGGTGGTACATTTGATTAATGATAATATGTATTTATTATTGATTCTAAGATACTCTGGCTACGATTCTCAGCGTGGCACTCTTAAGGCTTGTACAGACCTGAACATTTCGACGAACATTGCGCCGAACATCGCGCCGAACATCGCGCCGAACAGCGTCCGAAACGCAAAATCGCGTCGAAATGAATGTCGACTTTGTTTCGTTCGCTGTTCGGCGCAATGTTCGTCGAAATGTTCAGGTCTGTACGAGGCCTTACACTCATTCGGTTTCTCTGCGACTTCCACTTAAAAGTCCCCAACACTCGCTCGGTCTTGAACCCAAAATCACAAACACCCGCTGCATCGCGCTCGACTGTGAAACAAGCATTAATTATATTTTTATTTAAACTTAGAAGTGGCAGTTCTAAAGTAATTATTAAAAATATATTCGGTCTGCAACATGAACAACAAGTGTCAGGATATTTCCATCAAATAATTAACGCATTTGAAAAGGATGTTTTGGGAAATCACTTCGGAATAAATACAAAATCCAGAGCCGATCTCATTTTAAATGAAACAGCGTACGCACCAAGGAAACTTTTTGAAATAAAAGATTCTGAATTAGTAGTCATTTTTGATGGAACATATGTTAGACACGAGAAAAGTAAAAATAATGTATATCGAAGGAAATCATATTCTGGACAGAAGAAAACATCATTATGTAAACCGTTTACAATTTGCACAACAAATCGATATATTATTGACACGGCAGGACCATTTAATGGTACCATGAATGATGCGTCAATCATGAAAATCTTATTAGTAGATCCTAACGGAATAAGTTCACTTTTACAACCCAATGATTTTTGCGTTGTGGACCGTGGTTTTCGAGATGTTGTCGAGCATATGAAAAATAGAGGATATAATGTTTTAATGCCAGCTTGTAAAGGAAATCGAGCACAATTGATAACAGCAGAAGCAAATTCATCACGCTTCGTAACAAAAATAAGATGGATTGTTGAAGCTGTCCATGGCGATATTGCACAGAAATATCGTTTATTACACCACAAAATAGACAATAAACTTCTACCATGTCTTAAATCATTGTGTCGAATAGCATCCTTTCTACACGATGAATTTGGTAAAAGATTAGATACAGATCCAGAAATAGATTTAATTATTGATTATATGAAGAATCAACGGATAAAAACAAACGCTTCAGGAACTAGTAGAAGGAAAAAAATTAAATCGCCGTAGAAAACCATTTACACGAATGACTGCCAACGTTGTAATGGATTTTCCAGAAATGACTGAGAAAGATTTGAAAATCTTATTCACAGGTAACATACTTTCTTGCATATGTATAACATTATCACATATAAAACTATATGCTACTTATGTAATATTATGTACAGGTACCTCAATTAACCCAGTCGGTATGCTATCTAGCGGAGTTAATGAGGAATGATGATATTTTAAATATGGAATATTTAAAGGAAACTAAAAATATTATAAGGGTGAAAGTTCATTCGAAGCATATTAATCGCAAAAGTTATCAATGCTACATTGAATATGTACCACATGCGATTAGTTATACCGGAATTACACGATATACATGCGACTGTGCTAATGGCAACAGAACAGTAGGTTGCTGCCCCCATGTCGCTACCATTATTTACTATTTATCTCATGGGCGATTTAAATCGAAAATTGTAAAACCAGCGGAGATATTAACCAATATATTTGATACGACACATACTGTACCAGTAATTGAGGAAAATAGTGACGAAGATTGAATAAATCTATATTATGATTCCTAAACTTTTCTTTTACACCTACATAATGTCTATTTATATTGCAAATTCGGGAAGACAGGAATAGAATATAATACGATGCGAATAATTGATCAAGGAGGGACATAATCTCCTGATAAGAATTATTAATTAATAATTAGTCGTAAGAAACGGTGCACTACACATTATACTATTATAATGGCGTAATTTCATTTGTTTTTCAATATTTAACTATGTTCCACCAATCCGACGATCTTGAAACTTTTGTACGTATTAGATAGGTAACAGAACATTGTTCTTGAATTTTTTGGAAGTGGTCACTCGAAGGGTTGCTTGCCACCCCCACGCCTAAAAAAAATTAAAAATTAAATAATTTTTTTCTAGTCTTAATAATTTAATTACAATTATGAAAAAAATATATGATATGAAGGAAGTAAGTTCGAATATTTTCGTTTTTATTTCATCTCAATATCTTAATTAACAACCGAGGAAAAAAATGTTAAAGTTGAGGGTGTTTACCCTCATATCACCCTTAAATGAAGGGTTAGCGACTTAAAATTTTAGGGGATTGTTTTTCAACCTAAAATGATGGTTTTCCACACAATACCAATAAAATTCCCGCCGGGGCCGCTAGACCTGTCTTATCCCCCTAGACCCTTTGGCGAACGCGCGTTTCGTTGCATTAAGCCGTGCGCGTGGCCCAGTCCTCCTAGAGCGTCGGAAAACTGAGGCCACCCTCCTCCTCGGAGACTGTTGGAGAGTGTTATGCGTCCTCGAAACGTCTCCACATACGCGACCGTAAGTCAGGCCGTACCTTTCTCGTAGACACAGGTTCGGATTTGTCTTTGCTGCCGGTTTCAGCTGCGTCGCGTGCGCGTCCCAGCGCGTTTAAATTGTTTGCCGCGAACGACACCCGTATCGATACGTATGGCGATATTCGCGTTGCCCTCGATTTCGGATTGCGTCGCCCGATCGAGTGGAATTTTTGCGTAGCAGCAGTCCCGTATCCCATCATAGGAGCCGACCTGCTTACGCATCATGGTCTCACGGTAGATTTGAAGAGGCGTCGCCTGATAGATTCTGCTACCGGTTTGTTTGTTTTGGCCGGTATCGCGAGCTCTCCCTCTTCATGCGTGAACGTCCTTGGACCGTCGTTCAAGTACTCTAGTATATTAGCTCGTTTCCCGCAAGTCATCGGACTCGAGCAACCGACTCCTCTCGAGTCGCGCGGTGTGTATCATCACATTTCCACCACCGGTCCCCCCGTCGCGGAGCGTGCTCGGCGTCTATCGCCTGAAAAACTCAAGGCCGCGAAGGCCGAGTTTAAACACCTGATCGAGGCAGGAATTTGCAGGCCTTCTAGCAGCCCTTGGGCTAGTCCGATCCACTTAGTCAAAAAGAAGTCCGGTGAATGGCGGGTATGCGGAGATTACCGCCGTTTGAATAGCGTGACGATACCCGATCGTTACCCCGTGCCTCACCTGCACGACTTCCCGGCTAACCTTCACGGCAAGACCATTTTCACGGCGCTAGACCTGTACAAAGCGTATCATCAGATACCCGTAGCTGCCGAAGATATTCAAAAAACTGCCGTCATCACTCCTTTCGGCCTTTTTGAATACTGTGCAATGACCTTTGGCCTCCGCAACGCGGGGCAAACTTTTCAGAGATATATAAACCGTGCTCTCGGCGATCTCGATTTCGTTTTCACGTTTCTCGATGACATCCTCATCGCCTCTTCCTCTCCGGAAGAGCATGAGACCCATCTGGCGATCGTCCTAGAGCGTTTACGTGACTTTCATCTGCGCGTGAAAATGCCGTTTCGGCGTATCCGAGTTAGTTTTTTTGGGACACCTAGTTAACTCTGAGGGGTTTAAACCCACTCCAGAGAAGGTCGAGGCTATTAGTCGTTTCCCCAAACCGCGCACGATCGACGACCTGCGTCGTTTTCTAGGAATGGTAAATTTTTACCGGCGCTGTATTCCTCACGCTGCCGCCACTCAAGCTCCGTTGAACGCGTACATGCAGGACGCGCGTAAACGTGATAAGCGACCCATCGTATGGACGCCCGAAGCCGAAGCGGCTTTCGTTAAATGCAAGGATGATCTTGCGAACGCTGCCCTTATAACGCACCCCTGCGAATCGGCCACCGTGCGCCTTGTCTCAGACGCTTCCGACGTGGCCATGGGTGCAGTTCTCGAGCAGCTGTGTGGCGATAGTTGGAGACCGCTCGCCTTTTTCTCGCGAAAGTTTTCCCCGGCTCAGTGCAAATACAGCACATACGACCGTGAGCTTACCGCAGCTTACGAAGCTGTGCGCCACTTTCGCCACTTCCTAGAAGGTCGCGAATTCATTATCTACACCGACCACAAACCGCTCATCTACGCCTTTGCGCAGAACTCTGAGCGTGCGTCTCCTCGGCAGACTCGGCAGTTGTGCTATATAGCGCAATTTACGTCGAAGATTCTCTTCTTGCCCGGAAATGAAAACGTCGTTGCCGATTCGCTCTCGCGTACCGAGGCAATCCGTCTGCCGACGCAATTCGATTTGAATGAGCTCTCTCGCGAGCAGGAAAACGACCCCGAGCTCAGGGAAATTCTTGCATCGCCAGACCACTCTCTCGCCCTTAAGAGGCTCACGTGGGGCACAGATCACTCTCCTGTGTATTGCAGCGTATCCGAGGAGTGCATCCGTCCGTATATCCCCGCCTCCATGCGCGAGCGGTTGTTCAAGCTCTTTCATTCTCCCGCACATCCGAGCGCGAAAGTCACTGACCGACTCATACGACAGCGATATGTCTGGCCCGACATGCACCGCGACATAGCTCGCCAGTGTAAGGCGTGTGTTGATTGCCAGCAATCCAAAATTTCTCGACACGTCAAGCTGACTCCGTCCCAGTTCGTCGCGCCCGACGGACGTTTTACTCACGTACACATCGACCTTGTCGGTCCGCTGCCGGTCAGCGAAGGCTTTCAATACTGCCTTACCATGATCGACAGATTCTCTCGCTGGGCTGAGGCCGTTCCCCTGAAGGAGACGTCCGCTCAGACGGTCGGCCGCGCCTTTTTTGAGCATTGGGTGTCACGTTTCGGCGCTCCTGCATTTTTGACGAGTGATCAAGGTCCGCAATTCGAGTCACAGCTTTTCTCAGCCCTCCTGGCGCTCGTTGGCTGCCGGAGAAAGAGAACCACCGCGTATCACCCCGCGTCTAACGGCATGGTTGAGCGCTGGCACCGCGTCTTGAAGGCAGCAATTATGTGTCACGCCAATCAGCAATGGTCGCGCGTCTTACCTATTGTACTGTTAGGGTTGCGTACCCATATCCGTCTCGATACTAACGCTTCTCCTGCCGATTACGTTTACGGAACCTCGTTGCGTCTGCCGGGCGAATTTTTCCTATTAGATAATTTTAGCCCTGATCCGCAGCCATTCCTCGAGGAATTCCGACAGTATATGCGTGCCGTCAAGCCTGTGCCCGTAGCGCACAAGCGTAGCGTTAAAACCTTTGTATACAAAGATCTCGGATCATGTTCGCATGTATTTATGCTTGTTAAATCCGTGCGTAGACCGTTGGAACGGCCTTACACGGGACCCCATCGGGTGCTTCAGCGTATTTCCGAACAAGTGTATTCAATCGAGGTCAACGGTTTACCGCGCAACGTCTCCGTAGAGCTGTTGAAACCCGCGCATAGCGTTTGCGAGGGACTTGCAGTCCCAGTATCGATCGGTGCCCCGTCGCTGCCGAGCGTGCCTGTGCGCACCTACTCGCGTAAAAGAGTCACTTTTGCGGACTCCGTACATTAGGTTAAGGTTTTGTAAATATACGCGTAGCATGTAAGTCGTAGTTTATAAGAGTCGTTTGTAATTCTATGTAGCCTTAGAGCGAAAGTTCTTATCTGTTGTTCGCTGCCGCTTTTCCTTGGGGGGGGGGGAGTGTGTAGGGGCTACGTATGCCGCCGTACCTTGCCGCAGCGCTAGCATCGCCGGCATCAGCCGCGTGCAAGCGGCAAGAGCGAGTCGCCGCTCTCGACTCTACGTGTCCGACGACCCAAGGCGGATTTGCCGCCGCCGAGATTACACAATCTCTCTCTTGTAATAACCTTCGTCGAGATAAGACATAATAAAGTTCTCTGTACTACAACACGCAACAGTGCCTTCCATCCAGTTTCCGGTTTCCCGGCGGTAGTAGGCCGCAGTCGGGAAATCCCCCAGACCGTAAACCTACATGTGCACTTTAGCAGTGTCATCTAGATTGGTTCCCTCGTTCCCTCAACTAAAACCTATATATATAGCTATACGATTCTACTCACATACGCATACACAGATACCTACTGTTCAGTACGATTACTTTAAATTTAGAATTACACTTATACTAAAAGGATATAATATGTTTTGCAACAGTACATTATTTTAACAATATTTTATTTAAAAACATAATAATACATAATTATACATGTAACAGATAATTATAACTAATACATAATACATACATATAACTAATACATAATGATAATATCTTTATCCACTTATTTTGTACGTTTTGTTACACTTGCTGCTGCACTGCTCTGCACCTCACTATCCTAAACAAACTTAAAAGAATATTATAATTAATGCACAAAGTAAAATTCGAAAAATAAGCTCAAAAATAAGTAAACTGAGTGTCGCGGGACAAATGTACTAAAGGAAATAGCGCGAAGCTTGAAAAATATGGTTCACAAGAGCACCGCGCTGCACAGTGGTGCCAAATGGCCAAAAAGCGGCAAAAAATCTAAAATCGAAACTATCCAACGAATTTGTTTGAAAATTTGTGGAGTGATTGCCACAGATACAACGGTTATTTGGCAAAAAAATTTTTGTAAAAAGTTGTTAACATTAAGTAATATGGGGTAATCGAAAATCTCTATTTTCTGGCCATTTTTTATTTATGAAAGCATACAACAAATTCTTTAGTAGATTTCGGTCTGAAATTAATTGTTTTGGCAAAGTGCAATATTGATCTAATTTTGTGCAAAAAATCACGAGATACTTCGAGATACTTTCGCCGCAATTTAAGTTTAAATATCTACTTTCGGAATTTCCAAGAATGAATCGCACGGACGACTATTTGATGTTTCAGGTGAAATTTTTAAGGGATACATATCAGATAATAATAAAAATGTGGCATTCATACATATAAAAAAATATTTAATAACAATTTTTTATGTTAAATAAACAAAGTTTTTTGGTAGTGCTACAATGAACGCTATAAAAATAATTTATGTAAGATAAAAAAAATTGTTATTAATGTGAGATGAATGAATGGATGTGTGTGTGTGGATGAATGAAGGGTGAGCGGCGGGGACGCGAGAGCCGCCAAATGTTTAAAGGTATCAGGCGTTGCCCCGCAACCTTCGCGGCGCGAATCACCTGAGCGAACGGAAAAACAGCGCAAGGGATGCGATGTTTTGACGTTCGCTCGAAAAACGCTAGGACAAGCGGCCGTTGCCCCGGGAAGTAAACAAATAAAATAAATAAGACGAACGCTATATAAAAACGGGACAGACGGGTATCGGAGTTAGTTAACGATTGAAAATAGATGGTGAAAATCGTATAGTCGGGTTTCTTTTGTGTCGAAAAAATAATAGTCGAATCGGTAAAGTTTTAGAATTTAAGTCGTGATTGTGAAATATATTGCCAATAAATATCTGCATAACCAGTCAGCCGGCTTTATTCCTACATAATTGGAACACCGATCGCCGCACGAGGTGGCGCTGTGAGTTTCTAAGTTGTTACGACGAGTTGTGTTTGGTGGCTCTGTGTATGGCCACAGCACAAAAAAGACGATGAGACGACGCTGTGACGGACATTCGAGGGCGAATGTCGTTGCAGGATGGCCGAGTGTGGGATCAGGACCCCCAGACCAAAAAGTATGTAGGAGATCGGGAAGAACGGGAGGGTTCCGTGGGTGAGCGCGTTAGTTGATCGGCTACCACCAGTGAGGTCGCGGGTTCGATTCCCGGCGGCGGTGCCCTCGTTTTTCCCGAGATCCTACATTAAATATTTTTTTATACATAAAAAATTAACAAATCATATGCACTTCACATTTTTCTTTATTAATTAGAAATATTCCTAAAAAATTTCACCTGGAACATCAAACAATCGTAACTTCCGCACGATTCACTCTTGGAAATTCTGAAAGTTGATATTTAAACTTAAATTGTGGCGAAAGAGTCTCGAAGGATCTCATGATTTTTTGCACAAAATTAGATCAATATTGCACTTTGCCAAAACAATTAATTTCAGACCAAAATCTATTAAAGGATTTGTTGTATGTTTCCATAAATAAAAAATGGGCAGAAAACAGAGATTTTCGATAAGCCCATATTACTTAATGTTAACAACTTTTTACAAAAATTTTTTTGCCAAATAAGCGTTGTACCTGTGACAATCTCTCCACAAATTTTCAAACAAATTCGTTGGATAGTTTCGTTTTTACAGATTTTTTGCCGCTTTTTGGCCATTTGGCACCACTGTGCGCCGTGCCGTCGAGATACCTCGTCTGTGATAAGAGACTAAAAGAATAGTGTAATATACTTTCACATAGTTACACATACTTTCACTTTCGAGATATTGCCGATTAAAATTTTGATCACTAATTCCTTTCGAATTTGTTTTCATGACCCTTTTTCTGATAAATACGTAAATCCTATACTCTAAAGCTCAGCATAAACCCAAATTTTTAGAAATTTTGACATGCTACGTTTTTCCTGACAACCACAGAACTTTTGCTAACTCCAATAAACGCGTTACCGAGCGTCGAACTCTGAAAGTCGAAGAGCCAGCGACTGAAAAAACGGCATACATACAATGTAAGCAGATGGAGAATCACGCACGATTGAAAGTTTAAACTTTTAGATTTTTCAATATACCTTCATAAAATTATTACGAGTGAATTGAGGTACTTTTCCTGATGAAAATGAGTTCAAACTCGAGTGTAATCGAACAATTTTTATTGATACGTAATGTTACGATAAAAATTATAAGCTTATTGAAGATAGTCCAAATGATGTCATGTTTAGACTCATTTTCATCGCTATGATAATTCTAGACTTATGATTCAATGAGAAAAGGGTAACACGTTTTCTTATATGTCTCTATAATCAACAATTTTTAATATATCAAAAAGTCACCATATTTAAATTTGAACAAAATCCGAAATTTAACTCTGTTGGTTTTGGGAAGCAAGGTATTTACTTATTTAGAAAGAATAAAAAAAAAACACAGATATGATCATGAACGATATTTGATCGATGTTTCCTCTACTAAGGCTAGGCTTTTACTGAACGACTTCGGCAGCTCGTCGATACGTTGGAGAAAAATAAAACATCTGAATGGGACACGTCGGCGGACCAAAAAGAAGCGCGGCTCTGTCTTTGATTCGATACCTAAAGACACCGCGAGATACAATGTAACGAGATACATATACAACAGTTAATGGAACCGTATTATAGATATAATTTCTGTACAAATATCTATACTCCCACTCAGAAATTAATCTTTAAATACTTATAGAGAGAACATCGTTCATTTCCCTTTTATTATTATTATTCTTGGACAATATACAAATGGTTCAACATTCGTTGCAATGGATTGAGGAAAACCCAAAAAAAACTCAATCAAACCATTATTATCGTTTAACAATTTCTTATCACTCGGGCTCCTCCAGTCCGATCTGCTTGCGCATATAATTGAACTTCACTGTTGGTATTGGTTTTGTGAAAATATCCCCTAGTTGTTCACCTGCCCAATCAGAGTCTACATAACCAGTCAATATAGTTTTGAAATCATTTCTTTTATAAATTAAACGGTATCTTAACGATCCTTTCACATATCTTAAGACCCTTTTTAGATTCTGCCAGAGTTCCTTATTATTTTTATTTTGATATCTGCTGAGCAAGTTCACAGCGAAACATAAATCAAGTCGCGTGCATAGCATAGCATACATTAAGCAGCCAATAAGGTTCACTATTACACCCACTCATTTTGTACTTTTGCAAAACATTCTGTAAATAGACGCTTTGATCTAGAGTGATTATATCGTCTTTTCTTTCAACGTTTATTCCTAGGAATAATCTCATTTCGTTCATATCTGTCATTGAAAACTTTCTTTTTAAATAATCTTTAAAGTTTTTTAATGTGCTTCTATCGTATGTAACTATTAAGAGATCGTCAACGTACAAAATGACATATATATTTTTACAAATATGATTCCTATCGAGGAAATATAAACAGCGATCTACAGAAGAGTTTTGAAAGCCATGGTTTTTGAGAGTGACTTCAAAAAGTTGAAACCAGCATCTGGCCGATTGTTTTAAGCCATATAATGCTTTATTCAACCTGCATACTTGATTTTCTTGCGCTTGAATACCTTCTGGTACACGCATATAAATCTCCTCTTTCAGTAGACCATTCAAAAAGGCTGTCTTAACGTCCATTTGGTGAATTAATAAATTATACTGATTTGCAAAGGCCAAAAGCATTCGAAAAGTTGCAATGCGAGCTACAGGCGCAAAGGTCTCATTATAGTCTAATAAATATTGTTGACTAAAACCTCTTGCAACCAATCTCGCTTTAAATTTGCATGGATTTCCGTTTTCATCCATTTTAATGCTAAAAACCCATTTGCAATCAACTATATTTTTATTATTTGGACGGGGAACTAGGTTCCACGTATTGTTATATATTAGGGAGTCGATTTCATCTTTTATCGCTTTCTCCCACTGAATCTTATCATCACGGTCTTTTATCTCACTATACGCTTTGGGAACTTCACAATTTGTTGCGAGTGCATAAGCATGATAATCATGCTCCTCATTATAATTTATATGAGGTTTGACTTTAATTCTTGCACTTCTTCGCGAACCACTTTCATTAGAGTCAATTTGAGCATTAGTGTTTTCGATATTCCTTTTATCAGACACTATTGTTTCGCTCCTTTGACTTTTGCTGATTTCTTTTTCTTCATCAGCTTCTTGTGATTTTATTGCTACGATACTTTCTTCTTCAAAGTTATTTGTGTGTACAAAAGGTCTTGAATTTTTAAAATTAATCTCATCAAAAATGACATCACGGGCTATCATGAATTTTCCTGTATTCGCGTTTAATATTTTATACCCGTTTTTCTCATAGCCTATAAATATCCCTTTAAACGATTTCTTATCAAATTTACTTTCTCTATTTTTGTCGTGCACGTAGACGGTGCTACCAAAAATTCTTAAACGATTTAATTTTGGTTTCCTATTATGCCATAGTTCAAAAGGAGTTTTATTCTCCGCGATGGCTTTACTTGGAGAAATATTAATTAAGTGGGCTGCTGTTAATATTGCCTCTCCCCATAGCTCTTTGTATAAAACAGCACCATGAATCATGGCGCGAACTTTTTCTAATAGAGTTCTGTTCATTCGTTCTGCTATGGGATTTTGCTGAGGCGTATACGGAACTGTCAATTGATATTGAATACCCTTTTGCACACAAAAAGCTTTGAATTCATTTGATAAGTATTCTGTCCCATTATCGCAATTCAAATTTGCGATTTGTAAACTGAAGTGTGATTCAGATTTGGCTACAAAGTCTTGAAAAACTTTGAACACTTCAGATTTAAACGCGATGAGATAAACGACCGTGTAATGTGTAAATTCGTCAATGAATGTAACAAAATAACTTTTTTCGTCGATTGTTTTTGGTTTAATTGGTCCACATACATCAGAGTGGACAGTAAACAGAGGTCTAGTTATGTGACTCCTGTCCCTTCCTTTTGAGAAAGGCAGACGCGCTTGTTTTCCGTACACACAAGCTTCACATAAATCCTGTGTAGGATTAATTCTGTCTATTAATTTCTTACCAACGATTAAATCATTCTGTTTCATTTTAACGAATTTAGAACTCTCAATATGACCCAAACGTTCATGCCACAATTTGTATGTGTTTGGTACTACGATATTATTTGCATATGTTTTATCACACATAGTTTTATCAATAGTAAATGTTACACATATTAAATTTTGTGCTGACTTACCAGTGAGTATGGTCTTACCACCTTTCGTTACTGTAACTTTGCCAGTTTCGCTAAAAATGACTCTCATTCCGGCTTCCTGGATTCGGCGAACGGAAAGTAGGTTGTTTGGGACATCGGGTACGTATAATACATTCTCCAGAACTCCGGTAACTCCTAGATTTGTCGTTATTTTAATCGAACCAATCTTCGTTGCCGTGATAACTTCTCCTTTCTTTGCAATTGACACATGAATGGGCTTCTTCAATGTTGATAAAGTCACGAAAAAATCCATTTCATTAACCAAGTGATCTGTAGCACCTGAGTCCAATATAAAATCTATTTCAGCAGAATCATTTGATCTTTTATTATTTTTTATTTGAACTCCTGTCATAAACGCGAAGCTTTCACGCTCTCCTTGCACTTGAACGGTTTGAATTGTTCGCGGCCGCTCTTCAGCCGTAGAATTCCTTTTGTAATAGTAGCAGTCTTTCTTTTCGTGGTTTCTTCTGCCACAATAATCACATTTTTTATAATAGTTTTTGTTAAATCCTTTATTTTTAAAAAAACGACGTTGATGATTATTTTCATTTCTTTTAAAACTTGTCTTAAATTTTTTATCTCTCTTTATCCTCTCATTATCCCTTTTTGTTTCTATATGCAATACTTTTGCACTTGTTTTCACAGTATCACAAGTCTCTTTCCCGTTCACTTTAAAACTTAAAATAACTTTAAAATTAGTTCAAATTAGTTTAAAGTAACTTTAAAATTACTTTAACTATGTGCCTGGGCCCATAACCTGTTGGTTTTGGGAAGCAAGGTATTTACTTATTTAGAAAGAATAAAAAAAAAACACAGATATGATCATGAACGATATTTGATCGATGTTTCCTCTACTAAGGCTAGGCTTTTACTGAACGACTTCGGCAGCTCGTCGATACGTTGGAGAAAAATAAAACATCTGAATGGGACACGTCGGCGGACCAAAAAGAAGCGCGGCTCTGTCTTTGATTCGATACCTAAAGACACCGCGAGATACAATGTAACGAGATACATATACAACAGTTAATGGAACCGTATTATAGATATAATTTCTGTACAAATATCTATAAACTCCAAAATGTGTCCGTTTTCGCGTGGTATGACCCATCTGTGAAAGTCAATTAGAATCTCGTTGTAAATATTGAAGATCTCTTAGTAAATAATTATCGCATCCGCTGTCTAGTGATAGCCGTACCGTACACCCAAAAAGGCCAATCGCCAAAAATTGTGTTAAAAACTCAAATATTGAGTTTTTCCAATATTACAAGTGGCGTATTTAAGTTTGTAAATTTAGCCTTTTTGCCCAGCAATTGTGTATGTCCACGTACGTTCAGATTATCTGTAAAAAACAATTTAGTAAGAAATGAGTTCTTCTCTAGCAATACTAAATGTAGTCCATATAAATTTTACTTTTGTCCTCCAATTCTTCGTTGATTCTTTTCTTCGTACATTTTTTATATGCGCCTGGAATTATTTAAATAATTATTAAGATTGTAGATTTACCGGTTGTTATTATAGTTTGGTTAAATGTTGTCTCTCTACTGTACCCAGACAGCACTGAGACGTCTTAAATATGTCTCTAATCAAGTAAAGTCGTTTTTCCAGGATTGCAATACAAAAAATTTGTTTTCAGTAGACAATTTGCATTATTCAGAAGCATACAACTGCGCATATAGCTATTTTCATAGGTACATGCTTGCCGAATAATGCAAATTACGCCTCATAAACGTAAAAATAGGACTATCGAGGGCGATCGCGGCCTTGATTAATCTTTTATCTAGCACTTTTCACTGCTGAAAAATCCCATCTTTGTATTATCGAGAAATGAGAACGCGCATCCTGCACCCTTGCAATTCTGGAAACGAGTCTACCGCCTTAAGTATTAACTTACTTTGATTTTGATCAGTAATTTCATTTTCTATAACAGAAATCGGTTCTGGAGTAGTGCAAACATGATCCGCTATAAATAAGGAAAATATTTTATATATTTTATTAAAGTGATTATTAATTTAATATTAATGCATTATTAATTAGATGATGTCTAGGTATAAGTAAAATGTTGAAATTTTGCAACCTCAGTAAATCAATAAAAGAGATTAAAACATCAACATCAGAGATTTAAACATCTCTTAAAGAGATTAAATGATTTTTTTATGAGAATCCTCATTACACATCGTTTTAACCAGTCCCGCGTGCTTAAATTATTAACACATTCGAGACAGGTAACGTAGTCCTACGACATTTCAAATTCTGTAGCTAAATACCGATAGCGTAGTCGTAGACCTACGTTCAGCCGACCTTACGGTATTCAGCTATAGGCGGTACACAGCTAAAAGTCTCACTCGATAACCGCCAGTCGTGAATGTGTTAGGGTCCCATGGAAATCATCGACACAGATTTTTCCGACATGGTTTTCACCGACAACATTTCACCGACTCCAGATTTGACCGACAATAGCTTTGGCCGACAACGTCTTTAACCGACAATGATTTTGACCGACATCGAATTTGGCCGACAACGTATTTGACCGACAACAACTTGAGACGACCACAGTACACGACCCTAACCCTAACCCTAACCCTTTTTTTTTTATCGTGAGGAAATGTTTTATACATACCCCGACTCCCTGGGGGAAGCCGGGGTTATGTGGGATTCTCCCCGAGGGCGGAACCCTCGGAGACTACCCACTAAAAAAAAGGGTTAGGGTTAGGGTTAGGGTCGTGTACTGTGGTCGTCTCAAGTTGTTGTCGGTCAAATTCGATGTCGGTCAAAATCGTTGTCGGTTAAAGACGTTGTCGGCCAAATCTGGAGTCGGTGAAATGTTGTCGGTGAAAACCGTGTCGGAAAAATCTGTGTCGGTGATTTCCATGGAACCCAATGTGTTAACAGTTCAAAGTAAAGGTGGATGGAAGCTTATTTTGACTGAGGTCATTGCGGTTTTGGGAAAAACTAATGTGCGATGAAAACAATGCGCGATTAGAACAATCCCTATTTTTTTCTACACCAATTTTCATACTTTACCTTCATAATCTCCATACATTAATATCTTATGACCCTTATGAAACGATAATAAAAACTCTTTCAAAGTTAATCTAAAAAACAATAAGTAAATATCTTTTATGTGTAATTGTATTTTTTAATCTATGTATTTTATAAAGCATTATAAAGAAAACAATTAGACATAGTTTAAGGAACCTAAGCATAACATTTAGGACAAAATCAAACCTTCCACTAGCAAGATGTTTTTGTAGTGTTCCAATCTTATTATCTCTTATTACACTTTTCTTGTTGCTTTTACGACGTACACATTGTCCTTCATTGAGTCTTCTTATTTTAATTTCTTCATCTATTATTAGTTGCTTTAGAGTTTCTGTAAAGTTTACAGTTAATTTAGCTTGGATGAGAAATCGTTTTATAAAATTTTGTTTTATACACAAATAAAAATGCATAAACGAAATAAAATTAATGAAAGAATTACCCAAAAATATCCATATGTTTTTTTTTCCTCTTCCTAGCTTCAATGAAACAACATTATTGTAAGACTCGGTGGTATTGTTTGTTCTCATAGGACAATCATATACTGAAACTTTTTCTGCTTTTGGCAACCACGTGGATCGTATGTATTCGATAAAAATTTTAATTGCAGCATGCTCAGCGGTAAAAAAAGCTGCTTCTCTTTCAATTTCAGTGAAACCTTTTTCAAAGAGGTCTGCAGGAGCTAAAGCTAAAGTCATTGCCATTGACAATACTTTAGTTGGTGCATCTGTGAGACCTAAATGGCGCCATTTTCGTAATAAAGCCTATAAAACGTACAATTAGTTTAAAATTATATCTTTTTATGGACAGAAACTTTATTCCCTATAAAATTATATAAACCTGATTATAGTGGAACCAGCAGCCTTTTACACTGCTCGATGGAAACTGCTGCTCCAATGCAATCATTGCTGCAGTTTCATAGTCAGTCATCGTAAACTTCAAATTCTTATGAAGCATTGGAGCTAATTCTTTTATCTTCCTCCATATTGCTATATACATAGCTTTTGTTAATGTTTCGCACAATATAAATATTGTACCCACTCCCTTCGAAAGCAAAACTTTAATAAGTATAATACAAGCTCTAAAATTTGGTATTACTATCAATACGATGTGCATTTTTACCCTGATCATAGGGCAGTTAACATGTATTAAAGGGAACGAATAAAAATTGTATTCACTTTTATGCTTGTAGTAAAATAACAAAATAAATAATGTTACAATGGGATATTTAAAACAAACGTAAAAATTTCGAATGACAAAAGATAGAATTTATTTATTACGATACAGATTTATTCGTTACTAATAAATAATTTTTCTTCAAATAATATCGTTACTCGTGATTCAGGAATAAATTCTTTCGTTACCCTTTATAGTCAAAATACAATTTTCCTAATATTGCCTATACACATTATACAATTATAGTATAAAAACTAAAATAACATACTTTAATAATGCATATTATACTTACAGTATCCATGTATACAATGTGAATAATATAAAGTTGTGCAATTGGTGGTTTAGAAGGTAAAATCTTGAATGGAAATAAAATACAAATTGTATAAAATTGAATAGAAATAAAATATAATATATATAAGAGATATAATATATGTACGTAAAAGAATACACACACACATCACATGTATCACATTATGTCCCCCTTCATATCAAACACCTTTCGGAAGAACATTTTTTTTAACATTTTATGTTCCTTCTGAGAAATTAAAAACAGTCCACTTATTATATAATCCGTTCATACATAATGTATACATTCAGTATTATGTCTGTACTACATATTACAATGAATACCAGGTATTTCGTTTATCTTATCCATTTTAATGTCTTCATTACTTTTACAGATTAAAAAATGTAGAAAAAAATAGTTGTTTTCATTTTCATGTTTTTCTGTCAAGAAAATTTTTTTCATGTTTCAAAGTTCATCGACAATTTTTTTATAACAGCGACACATTTTTACTATTGTAGCTAATAAAAATGGATTTTAAACACGTATGTTGATCTTGAAATGACCAAACAATTCATAATAATTTGAACGAAACTAATAAATTTAATATTTTCTTGTCTTACCAATGTCTTTGTTATTTTACAAGAAACGGTCCTTGCCTGTCCAAGTGGCAACAGTTCACGGTAATGAAATACCGTGCTGGAAGTGAGGACACTACATCTATAGTCAGCAGTCGCTCGAAAAATTCTTGACTTAGAACATAATTAATAAAGTAAACCTCTATAGAAATATTTTCTTCGTCTTGAGAGTGATAGAAGTCATATGAAGTATTTCTTGATAGCCTCCTTTAAATTATCATGAATTTTCAAACTTTTGCAAATTTTGCAAATCTTTTTCCAAGCTACTTCAGTCTAATAAACTTTTTGAATTTGCAAAAACAACAACGATATTAAAGTGGACAAAATCATAGAAATACCTTATATATTAATAATAATATGTATACACACTTTACACGCTGATATAATGTTGTGTGTATTGTCTTATGTGTCTATACACACATAAATTGTACAAGGTGTAACAGAATATGTGCAATCCACTTCAGAAGCTGATTGTACATCTTAAACAATGAAAAAATTCATATAAACATATGCTTGATCTATCTTTGTTTAAGAGATGTAACGAATTTTGTAAAAAGAGCAAACTCTGTCCGTACACTGCAGTAAACCGATATATCTCATAAGTATATAATAAATTTTATGATTTCGGCGCAAGGTTCGATCATTTATAGAAAAACAGCAAATGTGTAATTAATTAAACATGTTTCTCGATGTTTCGATCCTTATGTGGATCATTCTCAAAGAGACATTTTTTGCATCACAAAATTAAAACAGAAAATTCGTTTTATCTCACAACTAAAGACAGAAAGAACATTCATTTATATGAATATTTTTCACTGTTTTTAGGTATAGTATAATCACAGTTCCTGAGTTCATTCTCATATGTTCTGTTACACCCTATATATTTTACTTTACTTTGTAACTTGCATACTACTTACGGAAAAAGTACCATCAGCATAGATACAGTGGGAGGTATCAAGAACCTTCAAAAGTGTGCCAGTAGTGAATAAAATTGCTGCTTTACCCTCTTCATCCTTTATTACTATTTTAGTAATGTTATCCATGAAAGAATGAATCTCAATGCAGTCACTTATCGCGATTAAATTAGGTGCAACTTGTGGGTAGCTTTTTTGTCTTTCTCGGAAAAGTACAGCTTTTATACTGTTATACGATAATGTGCTTGCAGCAATAGGATACCTAGACAAAAAAATTTTTTTAGTTTGTTAATATATTTTTAATCTATTTCATATTGTTCAAAGTTTCTTTCAAAAATATGGGACAATAATTACTCTCTACAGATGTCATCGAATATCTTTTTTAATGGGATTAATGTCTCCCGACATAGTTGAAGCATATCACTCTTCATTTTCTCCCGCTGGATTGTATGAAACAATTTAGAATGGTTGTGGGGTTTTAATAAAGTAACACAACCATCGCTAAGAGTCATTGCAGCCCCACAACATCGTGTAGTTCGTCGAGTGTTGCACCGATAAATGTTTTCACTGCGATTATCTTTATTGTAAGAATAATCGTTGTGTACATAAATAAAAGTCCCTTTCGCTTTCCCTGCGATTTTTTCCATCTATTAACAATATACGTAGTTTCAGAAAACAAAATATTATCGTCTATACAATGAATTTTGAACAGCCACAATTAAACAAATGTAAAAAAAAGTGGTAAAACATTAACGACATGGTAAAGTTAAGATTACACATTTTATAGAATTGAATATAGAAATACGATAATTACCTTGAATAATTGATTCAAACAGTATATTGTGATATTTGTTAGCTACGCGTTGCGTGCGTAAAATTGCGTCCATGTAAAATAACAAATGATGGTCGCTGACTAAACAAATGCTTGTGAAGAACATAAAAATGAAAGAACATGAACATGAATGAATGATATTCGGTTTTGGTTTGGTTTCGTTTATTCTTTTCTTTATGATATTATCGATGATATAGAAACTTGCCGTAAAATTAGTTATAACAAAGAACGTTGTTGTTAAAAATTTGTTTACATCAACATATCCTACTCATCGAGAAGAGAAAAAGTTTGAAAGGAATTATATGTCGCAAACAAGTAGTTATTGAGATATACGCTGAAAAAGAATGTGGAACATTTTATCTTGATTATTTTTGTCTATACGTATAACACCACAAAGTCAAATTCTGCAAAACTTTTTCAGCTTGTATCTCAATAACTATTTGTTTGCGAAATAGGGTTTTCTCAAATATTTACCCGAAAAACGAAATTACTTTCCGAATAACCCAATATTAATTAAATATGCAGAGTTTGCAAAATAAAGAGTTACAAGTTGTTTACTGAGAATCTAATGGTGGTATTCGTTGCATCTTTCTATTAAATTAATTAGTCCACAGAGGCTAATCTCTTAATACACAACAAATTATTTTGACTCTTAAAGTTTTTTAAATGGAAAGCGGTATCAATTTACATTATTGTGATAACTCTCATCAAACTGAATAACATTTACCTGAACCATTTTTTTATTGTGACATACTACGTATGTCACATAATAGAAACTAGTGCACAGTAAAATTAGTGTATTTCATAAGACACTTTGAGTTTATCTAATAAATGGTAAAAAATGTAGCCTCTGTGACTAGAAAATTATTGTATACTTTCTAAACAAGTACTTATCAATAAAAAAGCCTTTACAAAACATAAAATTAAATAAATACAGAACTGTTTAGAGTGGAGTTTACTAAGTTCCCACTTTTTATTGTTATAGAGTCTTAAGGGGGCCGGCAGGGTTTGAAATCCATATGCTTATGCATGGGTCAAAACATTTTCAAACTATCGCTTCAATATTGCAATGAGCAGTTTAAAAGTGGTCACTTGTGTTTCCTAAAAGTCCAATTTATGTCTGTATAGAGCCCAAATTTCGAATTTCTACCTCATCGCAGAGTAATTAACAATATTCGGCAGAAAATTCGAATTCTGAAGCAAGTATGACGTCACAAGATGGCTGCCGCTGAGAGATTCTCTTAATTTCGCGAGATTTAGTGTTCGTATCGAAAAAAGGGCTCTATACAGACATAGCGAAGACATGTACAAACACGGTGGTATGCATTTTTAATTGATTACTTACTTATTTAAGACGTAAAATGACTAGAAAAAAAGGCACAATTTTGCGGTTCAGGTTACTAGCGCCACGGTCTCTCCGCGGCAAACACTGTACGTTGCGATAGAATACGGTCGATAATGCAGATCGATAGTACAGGTTTACGTATGTACGATATGTATGCTGCCGAATATTGTTAATTACTCCCCGATGAGGTGGAAATTCGAAATTTGGGCTCTGTACAGACATGTATTGAACCTTTGGGAATCACAATTGACCATTTATAAACTGCTCGTTGCTATATTGAAGCGATAGTTTGAAAAGGTTTCTGACCCTTGCACTTGCCGCTACGCGGCTCGTAACGTCAGGCTTGTTTCGTACGCCTCGCGACCGGCGGCATGCTGCCGAATATTGTTAATTACTCCCCGATGAGGTAGAAATTCGAAATTTGGGCTCTGTACAGACATGTATTGAACCTTTGGGAATCACAATCGACCATTTATAAACTGCTCATTGCAATATTGAAGCGATAGTTTGAAAAGGTTTCTGACCCTTGCACTTGCCGCTACGCGGCTCGTAACGTCAGGCTTGTTTCGTACGCCTCGCGACCGGCATCATGCTGCCGAATATTGTTAATTACTCCCCGATGAGGTGGAAATTCGAAATTTGGGCTCTGTACAGACATGTATTGAACCTTTGGGAATCATAATTGACCATTTATAAACTGCTCATTGCAATATTGAAGCGATAATATGAAAAGGTTTCTGACCCTTGCACTTGCCGCCACGCGGCTCGTAACGTCAGGCTTGTTTCGTACGCCTCGCGACCGGCGGCATGCTGCCGAATATTGTTAATTAGTCCCCGATGAGGTGGAAATTCGAAATTTGGGCTCTGTACAGACATGTATTGAACGTTTGGCAAAGACAATTGATCATTTATGAACTGCTCGTTGCAACATTGAAGCGGCAATTTGGAAAGGTTTCTGACCCTTGTACGTGTCGCTACGCGTCTCGTAACGCCAGGTTGCTTCGAAATATCCGTTATATTCCAGTAACTAACTAGAATGAAATATGTTGTTGTCCATGTGACAGTAGAAGAGGTTTAGCAATAATTTCTTTTTTGCAGCTTGAGGACTATTTTTAGAAATTACAGGCGAAGTTTGCAATTTCTGCGTACATTGTCGATGAACGGGCTTCGCTTGCGAATTATTATCACCGGAACTGTTTCTCCACTTCAGCTACACTCCTTTTTGTTTAATTTAGAAAGGATACGGCTGTTGTAAAATAATGTTTTCGACCATGACAAGTAACTTTATAGTGTAGGAAAGTGTAAACAAATTTTTTTTACGTTTTTTTTTCGATGATGAGCCAGTGATTCACATGTTGGAAAAAATGTGGTCACATTCCCTGAAATTTCCCCTTCAAAATGAACCCTTCAGAAGAATGGAGAATTCTGATTGATTATGTATAGATGTGAGTTTGTATGTGACTTGAATATGTTCTACAAGAAAGGTGTCATTTCTCAATGAAAACCACGAGAACGTGGTGATTATTTACTTGACAATTAGGGTTTCATAAAATATACTTCAAAACCAGAATTTTATGTTGTCGGCTTTGCAGTCTGCAAGGTACTGTCTGCAATATATATGTTTAAATAAAAATTTCAAATAACGAATAAAAGATAAAAAAAATTTTATTCGTTATTGGAAGGTCATATTGTCGATTTGGGAGTTCTAGTCTTAGAATTTAATGGAAAAAGGGCGACACGTTTTTTGAAATGTCTGTAAAATCAACAATTTATAAGAGATCGAAAAATACTTTGAGATTCGGTCACTAAACACTACATATATTAAAATTTGAATAAAAGCCGAAACATTACTACAACAGGGATGACCCATAGTTCTCGAGGTAAAAAAGGGTCATTTAGTCGTAAATAGGGATGTGCGGGCCGCCCGATTGTCGGGCGCCCGAATCGTCGGGTCGGGTCGCAGAAAGTCGGGCGCGCGATACTTCATGACACATCGGGCGGCCCGAGCGTTTCGGGCTACCCGAGAGTTTCGGGAAGCCTGCTCGACTTCGTCGGGCGGGTTCGGAATGAATCGGACAAGTTCGGGCGAGCGAGTTATCGCGATACCTGAGATTCAACTCTGCGTTCTTATGAAATACATAATGGTAACAATGATATATGATTTCAAAATAATGCACGTTACACGTGAAAAATTTAAGAGAAAACAGCACAAAATGTAAAAAATTGTCATAATTTACCATATTCTCATACGTTCTAGTTGTATGTAATTTCGTAAGGATATTTTAACGACATTATCGATACATATGCAAGTTCATTCGGAGGAACAAATTCGTCAGAATGCCAGAAATATTGTCTCTTAAATTTTTCATACAAATAAAGATTATGCATATGTTTGCCAATTATACCTACGGTAATTATGAAAAAAACCAAGTATATTAAAAATTACGTTAATTAAGCTATGAAAGAAGTATCATTATTGCCATTATGTATTTCATAAGAACGCAGAGTTGAATCTCAGGTATCGCGATAACTCGCTCGCTCGAACTTGTCCGATTCATTCCGAACCCGCCCGACGAAGTCGAGCAGGCAGCCCGAAACTCTCGGGTAGCCCGAATCGAGACCGCCCGACTTTCTGCGACCCGACCCGAACCCGAATACCGGGCGGCCCGCACATGTCTAGTCGTAAACGAAGTCTGCAGGTATTGCGGAGCGCACCACTCACCTACCTGAAACGGGGACACTCCGCGTCCTTTTCCAGCTCATTGTGAAGCCAATGTTCAATTCTCCATCCTTCTAAAGGGGTCATTACGAAGGGGAAACATTTTTAGTAGATACTTTTATGGTTTTACTTTTCTGACTTTATAATGTAATGAAGAAAGGGTGATCCTTTTTTTAACACGTCTATTTAAAATCAACAATTTTTAAGATATCGAGAAATCCTTTGACATTTGTTCATAGGTCGCCAAAGACTACAACATATTCAAATTTGAACAAAATCCCACAGTAGTACTCGAAAATGTGCCCGATTTCGCGTGGAATGACCTCGGTACACAAATGACTGATGCATGAAGCTTGAAGTCCATAATGAAGAAGCGCGGAATAAAATATAGCAGGCCGCCGAAAATTATCGGAAAGTAGTAAAAAATATCACCTCGCAATTCTAATTACGGATCTGACAGGATGTCAGTATCAGTCAACGTTCGAAAGGATAATATCATATAAGGGAGAAAAGACCGCATTTGTTCAAGAAAAGGTAGATGAACTTATGTCACATCACACAAACGTAATAGTAACTTGTTCTAAATCCGGAAAATCACAGGAAATTTATAAAATTTAATATATAATTATTATATAAATAATAATATATAATAATAGTAAATAATCTTGTTGTTAGTAAATAAATACATGCTATTTATAATTCAGAATGCAATTTTATGCGTGTTAATCGATTGAAAATATAAATACATAATGATAAAACATAAAATTTTTAAAAAATGCGTTAGTAGGCAGGATTTGAACCCTGGTCGTCGGGGTGAAAGCTTGGCACGCTACCGTCGCGCCACACCAATTTTTGAAGTCTAGAACAAATACGGCATGACATAGAAGATATATACATTTATATATATATACAATTTATAATATCGTAATATGAGACATATATATATATACATATATATAATAATATAAATATATTATTACATTTATGCGCTTCGTGGCATAAAAAGAGTTGCTTTAAATTTCATTTAAATGAGATTTGAATATAATTTTCTTTCTGACAGGAAGTAAATTCCGGCTCATTTTCAAGAAGTCCTGGTAATATGTATAAAATTATTATAATGTTAAGAATAAACTGATTCAATTTAATATAAATCAAATGATTTCCTTAGCTTTTGCATACACTGACCGCCATTCGAGTTTCATTTCAGAGATATTAGCGAAAAACTGCAGAGGTAATGTGACAACAAGTCCTGCGTATATCTACGCGCCCGTGGCAATGTATGTGTTAGCATGTGTTGGTCGGCTGAATTGGGCTCATGAGGCAGGAATCAGTTTCACGAAACGCTTGTACATTTACGGGTTTGACGACATGGCAACAGTGAGGCGAACGATGATATGTGGCAACCATGTCTAGTCGCAAGCTTTCTCTCTCAATTTTCGTTTCTCTCTTCTGCTACTACTCAAGTCGGCATTGCATATATTCTTTTTTACCGATATCTCGTAGACGCGACGTAGTTCCACATAAAAAATTTTAACCATTCCACAATGAGTTTTCCCTACTGACCGTTCGAGGACCGTTCGAGAATTGGCGTGACAGTCAAGGCCAAATGCCTGCCGGCCCCCTTAAACTATTTACATATTATAATATTTCAAGTATATTTGAATTCTACGCAGCACTGCTTACTTAATTTTTCCTTTACTTATTTCATACATTGAAGCGGACAAATTCTGTAGCAGTCATGGCAATTTAAAATACATGAATTAAAGCTCAAACGCAAGGTTCACTTTTCACTGTATATTATATAGTTAAAATGAATAAGAAAAGTGATTATCTGTCTATAAAAAAGCACGTACATCTGATTGGGGAAATTCAATCTCCGTTTACATTTATCATTCTAAAAGCTGCCGTGACATTACACGGTGATTAACAGTTTTAAAACAAATTGTAAAAAGCACGATCATGTACGTAACATATAATTAAGTTATTAATGCTTTTTATTTGAGAATATAATACTTTTCAAGATCACAAGTTACATGTTACTCACTGTTAAAACATTTTCCCGCAATAATCATGATCTGTCCAAGTTGAAATGAAAATAATTCCGCTAATAGTTCTGCTTCGTACACCACATGTAAAAGATAAATTTGAAAAATCACAAAGTATCGTATTCATTCCTTACAAAAATGATTATGTTTTATAGGCAGAATATACTTATCTAAATTATCTTTTTTACACAGAATTATTCAGGAGCCTTGAAAGGAATTCTACACATTTGTATAATTTTGCAGTTCTTCGGTCTTCGTTGTCACTATTTTAATTCACAATCAGATTAATTTCAAAAATTGAATAATTCATGCATTCCGTGGGATATATTATATTCACATTTAATTATTGTACTCTTCTTTCATAAACTTTATATTTTAATATAGACTTCATCGATATCATATTTCGAGTAAAATCATTATATCCTAACATTTACTACAGACTCTAAAAACCATTCATTTTAACACTTCAAATATTAATTAGTTTCGATTAATTTTACAGATTCATCACAGGAAATCCTAAACATGGATTTGACACTTAACATCAAGCGCACATAACCCGAAATTAATCACGACTTGGCCGCATTTCCATCACTGTCTAAAATTAGTGTGCGCATTTCTATTTGTTCGCGATTCGCTTGTGTCCAGTTTTATCTGTGCGCAATAAATATGTTTCCAATTCTATTTGTGCGCAATTGAGATGTGTCCGATTTTTCGTGTGCGCAATTGAAACGTGACCAATTCTTCTTGTGTCCAATCATACTGTGTCCAAAAGATATGTGCGCAATGTGTACGTGCGCAATCGTATTGTGCGCAACTGAAGGCCTCTCCCTATCCTATCCTCTATCCTATCCTATCCTCTATCCTATCCTATCCTCTATCCTATCCTATCCTCTATCCTATCCTATCCTCTATCCTATCCTAACCTCTATCCTATCCTATCCTCTATCCTATCCTATCCTCTATCCTATCCTATCCTCTATCCTATCCTATCCTCTATCCCATCCTATCCTCTATCCTATCCTATCCTCTATCCTGACCTATCCTCTATAATATCGTATCCTCTATCATATCCTATCCTCTTTCACTATAATATCATCTATCCTATCGAATCTCTATCGTCTCCTGTCCTGTATCGCATCCAATCCCCTATCTTATCTTCTATCGTCTCCTGTCCTCTATCCTATCCAATCCCCTATCCTATCCAATCCCCTATCCTATCCTCTATCCTATCCTATCCTATCCTCTATTCTATCCTATCCTATCCTCTATCCTATTCTATCCTCTATCCTGTCCTATCCTCTATAATATCGTATCCTCTATCATATCCTATCCTCTTTCCTATAATATCATCTATCCTATCCAATCTCTATCGTCCCCTGTCATCTATCCTAGCAAATCCCCAATCTTATGCTGTATCGTCTCCTGCCCTCTATCCTATCCAATCCCCTATCTTATCTTCTATCGTCTCCTGTCCTCTATCCTATCCAATCCCCTATCCTATCCTCTATCCTATCCTATCCTCAATCCTATCCTATCCTATGCTCTTTCCTATTCTATACTCTATCCTATCCTATCCTCTATCCTATCCTATCCTCTATCCTAACCCATCCTCTATCCTATCCTATCCTCTATCCTATCCTATCCTCTATCCTATCCTATCCTCTATCCTAACCTATCCTCTATCCTATCCTATCCTCTATCCTAACCTATCCTCTATCCTATCCTATCCTCTATACTATCCTATCCTCAACCCTATCCTATCCTCATTCCTATCCTATACTCCATAATATCCTCTATCCTATCCAATCCTCTATCCTATCCTCTATCCTATCCGCTATCCTATCATATCCTCTATCCTATAATATCCTCTATCCTATCCTCAATCCTATCCTATCATCTATCCTATCCTATCCTCTATACTATCCAATCCTCTATCCTATCCGCAGACTGAGACGCTGCCCCCATTCTAAAGTATGTTAATATAATATTGTAATGACCGGCGTATAATCTCTCGCGAAATAAAGATGAAGAAGACGAGGCGCGGAGGACGCCGATACCAGTTAAATCAGCTTAAAAAGCTGATTCTTCCAAACCACTCCCGGAGAAGGAGCAGAAGAAGACGTCATCACCGAAGAAGAAGAACAATCAACGCCACCCATCGAGCCACTCCATTTTTCTCCCAGTAGCGAGCGTTCCAGACTTTAGCAAAGCCGTCAAATTGGATCCCCGCGTTAAATTCTATGCGCGAAAGTTGTTCCCCGTTCCCCCTTCTAAAATAGTTAATTAAATGTATATAATAGTTTAAGGATTTTAATCTTAAGTTAGTTTTTAAGAGTCAGCTATTGTTATTTACACGCAAATAAACATTGTTAATACCAGTTGTTGTCAAGAAGCCTCAGTATCAACCTCACCTTTGTTGCTCCGTTTTGGTTCCTCCTCAGACGAAATTACGAACAAATCCGCCCTTACTCAGGCCTCGTTACAAGCTCTCCTACAGGGAAGGCTTAGCACGTGACAAGGAAACTTTTTCCGTATCGGTCCTAGACGATTTTCGATGTGATATCACTGTAATATAGACGGTTTCTAACAATATATATCATAACACCAAACTCGCTACAATTATTATTTACCGAGTTATTAGCAAATAATGGACGGATGTACTACTCCGTCGACAAAACTCTGGAAATTTTTCTAAGTCTAAGGTTAATTTTTCTAAGGTAAACGGCGGTTGTAAATGATGCTCCGTATTGTTAGGTAGTGTATCCCTGAAGGTCTATGCGTACCGCAGCGTTGGATTGTCGAGATTCCCTCTGTCACCCGGAAGTGGGTCTTATAAGCGTCAGGGACTTATATCATGGTATAACCCTGACGCACCAACCCCTCCTTCACGTGGTAGGACCTGGACACCTTCGGGTGACTAACGGGGCTCTGGTAAGAGAGTTCCTGCGAGAGTTCTCGCCATGCGACAACCGCAGCTCTGGGAAGAGAGCTCTTGCGGAGTTGTCGCATGGCGGGGACCGCGGCTCTCAGAGAGCTCTGCGTGAGTTGTCGCTCTGCGACAACCGCGGCTCTCTCATTAAGAGAGTTCTGGCGGAGTCATCGCTTTGCAATGACCGCGGCTCTCAGGGAGCCCATGCGTGTGTTATCGTTCGCGATAACCGCGGCTCTCACCCGGAAGACTCCCCTCTGCCGCGACGACCCACCGGATACATCTGGTGGTATGTTGCAGAACGGGAGAAACGGGGGGCTTACCTTAACCGGTCGGCCTAACGGGGAGGCGAACCCCTTGAACAAACCCTTAACCTCTAAGCTGAGAACGCGGCGAAAGAGGTCCTGTGTTTACACGGGCGGTCGGTGGGTCCATCGACCATTAGCGCAAACCTCAGGATACCAGGCGAAACCTGAGCGTAAAAGCCTTCTCCCCGGAAAGGGCGTAACCCGGGGAGCGACCGTCTTTCGTCCCAACTCGTGGGAACAAACATGGATTCTGACAAACACAATAAACATAAAACGAAGACGGAAGGAGAAAAGAAAGGAAAGAAAGGAGGAAGGAAGACGAAGGCGAAGAAAGATAAAACCCAGACACACAGGGACGAAGCTAGTGCCTGGGAAGACTTAACAGATTAGAGTGACTGGCACTCTGATATGGACTTGGACGAAGTCGAGGTAGATGTCGTGCTGGCAAAGGTCATGCATGAGCAGGAAAAAAGAATAAGGGAGAGAAATATGAAGGCAAGGCAGGAAATAGAAAAGAGGAAGCGGGACAAGCTTGCCCCTTCCAGCGACTCGGGGTCGCACAAGATAGAAAAGAAAGAAAAGAAGGACGACGGAGAGGCTGGGTGGGTCAGACCTCCAGGCCTCGTCGTCGAAGAAGTCTTGTCGCCTCTCGGCAGACTAAGAAAATTCCTCGGGTCTCTGGGCCTGACAGAGACCCAACTAAATGACGGCAAAAAGCTCATCGACATACTTGTCGAGGAGCAAAGCGACGAAGTCAAGGCAATATCAGAATATAGCCTGAACCTGGCAAAGGAGAATAGGGAACTCCAGGCCAAATTAACAGCCCTAAGTGAGGAAATCTCAGTAAGGGAAAAATTGAACGAGCTGTCTAGCAAGCTAGACAGCCTTATGTCCGAGAAGAGTTGCGGCAAAGAGGTCCCGACCTCCAAGCCAATGCTCTACTCGGATATAATTAAAGCAAATAAAACAACGAGAATGGTGGCCAAGAAGACCACCATTAAGCAACCCCGACCAACGGCAACCATCTACCCTGCAAAGGGTAGTAAAATAAAGAGCAGCGACGAGACAAAGAAAGTCCTGTCGGATTGTATAAATCCGACAGAGCAAAAGATAAGGATTCGGAACCTGAGGAAACTCGGGAACCACGGAATCCTAATAGAAACAGAATCGGCTAAGGACCTTGAGCAAGTCCTTAGCAACAAGAAACTCAGAGAAAAAGTGGAAATTGGTCCCCTCCCCAAGAGGAGACCAAAAATGATAATATTCGGAGTCCCCTCTGAAACATCAGAGGAGGAACTCCTAAAGGCAATACACATGCAAAACCTCGAACTGGATTCGAAGGAAAAACTTGAAGAGGAGTTCAAACTCCTCTTCAAAACAGGAAGGAAAGACTGGGAGACCACCAACTGGGTGGCCGAGGTATCTCCGGAAACCCGGAAAATCCTGCTGAGCAGGAACCGGGTTTTCGTTGGTTTTCAAGCATATGGAATTAAGGATTTTATTGCAGCGAGTCGATGCTTTAAATGCCAGGCATTTGGGCACGTCTCGAAACATTGTAAGGCCCTAACTGACACGTGCGGGCACTGTGGCAAGGATGGGCATACGTTTAAGGTATGCCCAAAAATACAAGAGAAACCTACCTGCATAAATTGCAGGCGAGCAGGCAAACCAGCCAACCATGGGCTTAGGGACAAGAGTTGTCCGGCGTATAAACACGCCATAGAGCAATGCCTTAGTCGCACGGACTTCGGCAACGAGAAATAAGGCTCTAATGAGAGACGAAGGCAAAACCAACCCTGACGATCCATCGCAGGTAATACCCAGGTATTCGAGATCGTAGGGTTTTAACAGGCAAGTACGGCTACCATACCGTCGCCGCAACCTGCTAGAGACCGAGCGCTAAGCTGGTAACTCCGCCTCCTCGTGGCCCCCGCTGGTAACGCTCCTGGGTCGGCGCAAGCTGATTCGGTAGCGGCTAAGCGAGTTACTTCCCGCACGGGACGGTCTACCCTTGTGATGATCCTTAAATGGTGAACGAGGGGTTTTTCCGAGTCCGAGTTCACAACATCTACGGACTGTCCACCTTCGTAGCTGTTTCGATAGGCTGGGTAGATATAAATTTATGTTGCGTATGCCTTAAAGGCGAGGTCGCATATCCGACGTTACCCTCGAGGTGGCCGGATTCACATTAAATGTCCCTATCTCCGGGTCTTATAAGCGTCAGGGACTTATATCATGGTATAACCCTGACGCACCAACCCCTCCTTCACATGGTAGGACCTGGACACCTTCGGGTGACTAACGGGGCTCTGGTAAGAGAGTTCCTGCGAGAGTTCTCGCCATGCGACAACCGCAGCTCTGGGAAGAGAGCTCTTGCGGAGTTGTCGCATGGCGGGGACAGCGGCTCTCAGAGAGCTCTGCGTGAGTTGTCGCTCTGCGACAACCGCGGCTCTCTCATAAAGAGAGTTCTGGCGGAGTCATCGCTTTGCGATGACCGCGGCTCTCAGGGAGCCCATGCGTGTGTTATCGTTCGCGATAACCGCGGCTCTCACCCGGAAGACTCCCCTCTGCCGCGACGACCCACCGGATACATCCGGTGGTATGTTGCAGAACGGGAGAAACGGGGGGCTTACCTTAGCCGGTCGGCCCAACGGGGAGGCGAACCCCTTGAACAAACCCTTAACCTCTAAGCTGAGAACGCGGCGAAAGAGGTCCCGTGTTTACACGGGCGGTCGGTGGGTCCATCGACCATTAGCGCAAACCTCAGGATACCAGGCGAAACCTGAGCGTAAAAGCCTTCTCCCCGGAAAGGGCGTAACCCGGGGAGCGACCGTCTTTCGTCCCAACTCGTGGGAACAAACATGTATAAATCTTATAAAAACAAATACAAAACGAAGAAGAAGGGAGACAAAAATGGAAAGACAGGAGAAAGGAAGACGGAGGCGAAGAAAGAAACGACCCAGGCACACAGGGATAATGCTACTGCCTGGGAGGTCGTTATAGACTCAGGCGATTCTCAGTCGGAACTAAGCTCCGATGAGATCGACCTGAAGACAGTTCTTACGAAGATGAAGGGAAGGAAGAGAATTAAGGACTTGGCAACTCCCAGCGACTCGTGTGACGAACCGCACAAAGCAAAATATCCCAAAGAACTCGAAGATGATTATTTGAACAGCGACGACGAAGTCGAGCTGCCTCCGAGACCAGAGGGCCTAGTGCTAACTGAGGTGTTGAGCACCTCAAAGAAACTAAGAAGGTTTCTCAGATCCCTAGGACTTGAGCAATCCATATTAAAGGAAGGTGAAGAGCTCCTTGACACCATGATCAAGGAGCAGGAGGAAGAATCAATGGAAGGATGTAGGTTCCGCATGGAACAAATCAATGAGATCAAAGATCTCAAGGCACCACTTAAAGCAAAACAGGAACGACAGGAAGAGCAATCCGTCGAAATGAAACTAAACGAGCTATCGGCAAAGCTAGATAGTCTCATGTCTGAAAGAAGCCGCGGCCAAGAGGTTCAACCCTCCAAACCGCTGCTCTATTCAGACATTATCAAAGCGAATAAGTCAACAAGACAAGTGGCCAAGAAGACTGCTGTAAAGGAGTCTAAACCAGCAGCTGCCATCTACCCTGTAAAGGGTAGTCAAATCAAAAGCAGCGAGGAAACAAAGAGAGTACTGTCGGATTGTATCAATCCGACAGAACAGAAGATACGAATCCGGAACCTGAGGAAACTCGGGAACTCCGGTATTCTAATAGAAACAGAATCAGCTAAGGACCTTGAGCAAGTCCTTAGCAACAGAGACCTAAGGGAGAAAATGGATATTGGTCCCCTCCGAAAGAGGAGACCAAAGGTAATCATATTTGGAGTCCCCTCTGAGACATCAGAGGAGGAACTCCAACAGGCAATCCTCAGGCAGAACCTCGAGTTGAACTCGGAGGAGGAATTAGAAGAGGAGTTCAAACTCCTCTTCAAAACAGGAAAAAAGGACAGAGAGGTCACCAACTGGGTGGCAGAGGTCTCTCCAAAGACCCGGAAAATCCTGCTGAGCAGGAACCGGGTATTTATAGGGTTTCACGCCTACGGGCTTAAAGACTACATAACTGCAACACGTTGCTTCAAATGCCAGTCATTTGGGCACGTGGCTAAGCATTGCAGAGCAAAAACCGACACCTGCGGGCACTGCGGTAAGGACGGGCATACCTATGACAAATGCCCGTCAAAAGAAGAGAAACCTTCTTGCATCAACTGCAAGAGTTATTATTACTTAAATGGTGAACGAGGGGTTTTTCCAAGTTGGTCCACAACACCTACGGACTTACGGACCCTTTGCAGCTGTTTCTAAAAGCTAGTACCCAACACCTGCTGTAGTAGGCATAGCCTGGAACGGCAGAGCGAGCCCCGGCTCCTATTAAGCTCAACTTACAATACATGTCCCTATCTTTTGGGTAATGGCGTCATGCGTGGGCGCGCCGACGACGACGGCACCGCGGCCAACACCAACACCCAAGTGGTGAAGGGTAGGCCCTCGCGAGAGAGCCGTCAATGCCACAGCGCCCAACAAGACGTGAACACCGGCACCGTGGTTCACGGGCAGCCGAAGTACCCAGCCGCAGAGCGGCCGCGGCCCCGAACCCCATCGCGAGTCAAAAGCAAAACGCTGCTGACCGAGGTTCGGAGCCCCCGCGGAGCCGCTCAACGAAGGTCGGGAAACCTAAACTGCCCGCTGGCTGCCAGGGAATCCCACCCAGCACGCCAGAATCCCCGTCGAAAGCAGACCACCGCTGACCGAGACTCGGAACTCCTGCGGAGTCACTTTGTGACCGCGGTCCCGAGCCCCATCGAGAGTCAGTGGAGCAATGCCGACCGAGGCACGGAACTCCTGCGGAGTCACAAAGTGACCGCGGCTCCGTGCTCCATCGAGAGTCGAGCAGAAACCACGGCTACACCGAGCGGATCGCCGCCGGCCGAGGCCCGAATCCCATCGAATCTAAAGCGGAACGCGGAACCAAGCTGCTACCGAAACATAGAGCTCTATCGGGAGCTATGCAGCACGTAGTGCACGGCCCAACCACAGGTCCCGTGGACCGAGGTCCGAAACCCCCGCGGAGTCACATCGTGACCGCGGTTCCGAACCCCATCGGGAGTCTAGCGGGACATCAACGGGCGGGGCCGGCACCGAGCATGCATAGCCGTGGCCTACGGAGCAGCACAGAGACCGCGAGACCGCGGGAAGAGAGCCTCATCGAAAGTCAAGCGGCGGGAAGCGCTCGTGCCTAAGACCGAGGCCATGACCTGCTCCAGACAGGGGGAGACCTACCCACTACCCATATCCCCATCCCGACCAAACCCCCAAGCCGACGCACCGCATCCGCCACCCTCTGGCGCTCCAACGGAACGAAAGAAGGAGACAAGCGTCGAGGCAAAACCCACCGGGACCGGCACCTCTGAAACCCAAAACTCCATTTCTCGAATGGTGGATGAGGTGACGGAATTGGGGGACCCTCCCTGTACTAATTCCTCTCCTTTCTTTTCCAGCCAACCCTGGGAACTGGGGGTTTATCCAGCCGCACAAAATTTTCAAACATGATGGTCTCCTCAAGTTCAAAAGATTGCGGAGGTAAACTAGCACCCTATTCGGATCTCCGGGAGGGGGCTGGACTGGGGGAGACTAACATGGAAGCGGTGAGAAGATCTCGGTTGGTATTACGTCGCCAGCCAGAGATACGAAGACAACGTGGGACGCAGACGGTCGCACCACCAGTTGAGACGCGGAACCGCCTGGTGACGCGCTCGATGACCGCTGCACTCGCAAGTCTTCGACACCGCGAACCCGCTCCCGGGCGGGTTCCCTCTCCATCCGCGCCGACAGTGGTGCGGACCCAACAAGGTTGCAGCCTTCGTGCTGTTCAAGTCCGCCTAGTGAGGTGCGACGAAATCAAAGCAGGGAAACAGGCAAAAGCTGAAAGGAAACAGGCAAAAGATAGCTCCGCGAACAGCTCCGCGAACAGAATAGAGACCGCGTGCGAAACCGCGTCGACCAGGGCTTCCATGCCCGCAAGCGTTCCGTCTCCACAAGCGACCGAACCCCAAACCCACACGAACGAAGAAAATGGAGAAAGGCTCTCGGAGCCCGCGCCCGCGACTGCGACCACGGGGCTTAGGGTGATGCAGCTGAACATGCGACGTTCAGCTGCAGTAACTGGCGAGGTGCGTCAGCTAATAGCCGAGAAGCGACTTGACGTCCTGCTCTTGCAGGAAACATACGTGAGGAAGCAAGGCACAAGCAGCACCATTTGTGGCTTAGGAACCGGGGTGAGGATAGCGGCAGTGCACTCGCAAACGCTGTGGGCTGCAGTAGCCGTATGTAATCCCCGCCTCGACTTAATCTTCGTCTCGCAGCTTAGTAACTCCCACTGTGCTTGTGCGGAAATACTGGCTCCCGGTTCCTCATTTTTCGACGCGTCGTGTTATTTCCAACACTGCGAAGGAATTGAGAAACACCTCAGGCACCTCGAAACGGTGTTCCGCTCCCTGAGGGGGCAGAGACTATTAGTATCGATAGACGCCAACGCGCGGTCGTCACTCTGGGGCCCGCAGAGCACCGACGACAGAGGAGCCAAACTCGAATCCCTCGTCGCAGCGTTTGGCATGGAAGTGGTGAACGACGTTGCCCAACCACAAACTTTCTGGACGCCACGAGGTTCGTCATTCATTGACGTTACTCTGGCTTCGCCTTACATGTCCCGATTCATCCGGGGATGGAATGTCAGGTGCGACTGGACAACTAGTGACCACAATGCTGTGGACATCAGACTGAGACTGCCAAAAGCCTTAGCGGCGGAACGGAGTGCCGCGAACAACCGATTCGATGTTCGTCGGGCCGATTGGGAACGGTTCGCCAAAAGCCTGGCCGATCTCTCTCGATCGAGGCTGGACAATCTTAGACTGGAGTCCGCTGAAGACGTAGAGAGAATGGCAGAGACGCTCACAGGCACCATCATTGATGCCTGCACCGCGTCGATGCCTCGCAAGCGAAAGTTTAGAAAGTCCAACCCGTGGTGGACAAGAGAGCTAACAAAGCTCAAGAAGGCCGTATACCGGCAGAGACGTGCCTTCCAGCGGGAAAGATACGAGCCAGCTCGGCTCCACAAAATGCTGGCTTACCGCTCCTCTTTGCGTAAGTACAGCAAGGAGGTGAAAAAGGCAAAGATCGAGAGCTGGCAAAAGTTCGTAACGTCGCACGGGAACTCGGAGCCCTGGGGCATCGTCTATAAGCTCCAGGCGAAGAAACTCCGAGTTGAGAGCGTGCTTAGCACACTCCGGCAAGGCAATAAGTGCACAACAAGCGCAGCAGAGACTGCCAGCCTACTGCTGGAAGCACACGTCCCCGAAGATCGGGAAGACGAAGACACGCCCGAGCAGCGTGAGATTAGAAATAGTGCAAGACTGACACCTAACACAGCACTCTCCTCCCCATTCATCGAGGAGGAAGTTAGGAAAGCAGCAGCCACTTTCCAGAATAAGAAAGCACCAGGGCCGGACCTAATTGAAGTCTGTGCCCTCAAAGCCACAGTGACTACAATTCCCGATTAGCTGGTACGGCTCTTCAACGGGTGCCTTCAGTGGGGCGTCTTCCCTTCAGCTTGGAAGGAGGGCTCGCTTAGAGTCCTGCTGAAGAGAGAAGGAAAAGACGAGAAGGACCCGAAGTCATACCGACCCATCTGCGTCCTCTCAGTCGTAGGAAAACTACTCGAAAAACTCCTAAAAAGGAGACTAGACCAGACCGCAATGGCGCCAGGGCGGATTTCAGACAGGCAATACGGGTTTATGAAGGGGAAGTCGACGGAGCTCGCAATCGTGGAGCTGCGTCGCATGGTAGAGGCAACAGAGCATCGCTACGCAGTAGCGCTGCTCTTCGATATCTCTGGCGCCTTTGACAACGTCTGGTGGCCCCTAGTATTAGATAGTCTTAAAGAGCGAGGCTGCCCGCGGAACGTTTTCGAAGTAATAGCAAGTTACTTCGACGACCGCAGAGTAAGCCTCACGATAGGAACAGAGAGGATCTCCAAGCGCGCCACTAGAGGATGCCCGCAGGGCTCTGTCCTCGGACCAGCGTGCTGGAACCTCATGTTCGACGGTCTCCTGAGGTTGCTCGAAACCTCAGTTGAGAATTAGTTTATCGCGTACGCAGACGACTTAGTCGTACTCGTAACCGGCGACAGTAGGAGAGACCTAGAGATCGAAGGTCAGCGCATCGTTGACCAGATCCTAGGCTGGTGTAGGGCGGCGAAACTCGAACTTTCGGCTCGCAAAACAGAAGCCATAGTGCTTAAGAGCAGCTACGTCGGGCTGCAAAGAGTAGGAAGGCGAGGAGGCACGAGCCCAGACAGGAAGCGAAAAGAAATTCGACCTCATAAGGCGAACTTGGCAAGTAGGCCACCGACCATCCGGATAGGAGAAAACGAACAGGGAATTAAATTCAAGTCCGTCGTGCGGTACCTAGGCGTCCACTTCGACAGGAAGATGGGTGTCCGAACCCATTGCAAATACTTACGCGACAAGGTCGGGTCGCTTTTCAAGAAGTTCGGGAGACTCGCGGGAAAGCGATGGGGATTGAGATTCGGCACCCTCTTCGCGATCTACCGTGGTGTCTTCCTGCCGGTGGTGACTTACGCCGCCGCTGGATGGGCTGACCGGTGTACGGAGCAGGACCTGAGGAGACTCAGGTACACACAGCGCAGAGCACTCGTTGCAGTGACCGGTGCCTATAGATGGGCATCGTGGGATAGCGTGTGTGTAGTAGCTGGTGCAGTCCCTATCGACATCCTGCTGAGACAGCGTAGGGCCCTCATCGACGTGCGAAGAGGAGAGGACGCCAGGTTCGGGAACATAGTCGCTCGCGCGGGAGACGACGACGCGAGAACACAGCTAGATAGCGAGGCAATCAATGTGTGGCAAGCCAGGTGGACGTCTTCCCGCCTGGGCCGCAAAACATACGCCTTCTTTAGCAGCATCGAAGAGCGAATGGCTGCAAGGTGGATGAGACCGAATCACCACGTGAAGCAGGTGCTTACTGGTCACGGCGACTTTAGGGCACGTCTTTTCGCGTACAGAGTCGCCGACAGCAGCGACTGCGTCTGCGGAGACGAGGAGGACACAGTGAGCCATTTCGAGTGCTCACTGTTCGACCCGCAGAGAGAGGCTCTGCGGGACATTATTCCTGCCGGCGAGTGGAGATGGCCGGAGGTGGCACGTCGCTTCGTGTCGTCTCCAGAGGCATTCTCCGTACTCGCCGACTACTGTCGCGAAGCCCTTTGGCTAAAGGGATATATAGGCTAAAAAAGCAGACAGAAAGGCATGCGAGTGCCTTAGAATAAGATTAAGTCTTCTCGGAGTGTCCACCCGAGCTGTATCGTAGCGCTCGGGCATGGCACGACAGCCCAACAACACTTCGCTGGTAACTGTCGTGTCGGACCCCAATAGGTCCCCCAACTAATAAGAAAATTACACTTTCAGCTGCATATTTCAAGGGTCGTCCACCGCATACGTCTCGGTGGCACAGCTTAATTTTTCCATCGCCCCTTCTTCTTGGCAGTGGAGGAGTGAAAGAAGTAGATAAACTTTACTGTTGCGTATGCCTTTACGGCGAGGTCGCATATCCGACGTCACCCTCGAGGTGGCCGGATTTACATTAAATGTCCCTATCTTTTTTTTCTCTACGATAGCATGTATCGCGATGACAAACGACTAGGAAGCGTGTTTACCGAGTTATTAGCGATCCGAGTGACACCCGGCCGTACTACATTCTGTTCTACCAGGTTCACGGGTACCAGCGGCGTAGTGTTTTGAAAAAAAATAAAAAAAAAATTAATAATAGACTCAGTATATTTCAAAGTACCAGCGGCGTAGAGCTTTGAAAAAAAATGAAAAAAAAAATAAAAGGAACAGTATACTTCAAAGTACCAGCGGCGTAGTGCTTTGAAGTTCGTACGCATTTTTCAAAGTACCAGCGGCGTAGTGCATAGCCACGTGCCCAAATGACTGGCATTTGAAGCAACGTGTTGCAGTTATGTAGTCCTTGAGCCCGTAGGCGTGGAACCCTATAAACACCCCGTTCCTGTTCAGCAGGATTTTCCGGGTTCTTGGGGAGACCTCGGCCACCCAGTTGGTGGCTTCTCTGTCTTTCCTCCCTGTTTTGAAGAGGAGTTTGAACTCCTCTTCTAGTTCTGCCTCTGGGTTAAGTTCGAGGTTTTGGTTTCTCATTGCTTTTTGGATATCCGCCTCTGATGTCTCAGAGGGGACTCCAAATATTATTATTTTTGGCTTCCTCTTGCGGAGAGGGCCAATGTCTACTTTATTAAGTAGTTCCTTGTTTCTGAGGACTAGCTCAAGGTCCCCAGGCGTGTCTGTCTCAATAAGGATTCCGGAGTTTCCGAGTTTCCTCAGATTCCGGATCCTTATCTTCTGCTCTGTCGGATTCATGCAATCCGACAGGAGTTTCTTCGTCTCTTCACTGCTCTTAATCTTGCTACCTTTTGCAGGGTAGATGGCTGCCACTGGCTTGGATTCCTTTACGGTGGTCTTTTTTGCCACTTGCCTTGTCGTTTTGTTCGTTTTGATTATGTCCGAGTAGAGTAGCGGTTTGGAGGATAGAACCTCCTGGCCGCGACTTCTCTCGGACATGAGAGTGTCTAGCTTGGCTGACATCTCGTTGACTTTGCTTTGCAAAGTCAGCTGTACCTCTTGGGCCTTAAGTTTTTCCTGGAGCTCTCTATTCTGCTTGTCCAGTTCTATACGGTATCTCACTCCTTCCATTTCATCATTTTGCACTGCCTCGAGTATGCTGTCGAGGATCTCTTCTCCGCTCCTCAACTGACCCTTGGTTAATCCCAAGGATCTGAGGAACCTTCTCATTTTTTCGTACGGGGTTACGATCTCTTCCCCTTCGAACTCGAACTGAGGCAGAGCCGGGACAGGTGCTATCTCATCGTCACTGTCCAATTCTTCCTCTACTTTGATTTCTTTTGCTTGCTTTTTCTTGTGCAACTCGTCACACGAGTCGCTCGAGGTTGCCAGGTCCTTAATCCTCTTCCTTCCCTTCATTTTCATCAGAAGTGTTTTCAGGTCGATCTCATCGAAACTTAGTTCCGAGTGAGAATCACCTGATTCTGTAATGTCCTCCCAGGCACTAGCATCATCCCTGTGTGACTGGGTCTTTTCCTTTTCTGCCATCTCCTTCCCTCCTCCTTTTCTTCCCTTCTTTCCTTCTTCCTTCTTCGTTTTGTTTTTAGTTATTTGTAGTTTTTTCATGATTGTTCCCACGAGTAGGGACGAAGAACGGTCGCTCCCCGGGTTACGCCCTTTCCGGGGAGAAGGCTTTTTCCGCTCAAGATTTCGCCAGGTGTCCTGAGGTTTGCGCTAATGGCCGATGGACCCACCGACCGCCCGTGTAAAACACGGGACCTCTCTCGCCGCGTTCTCAGCTTAGAGGTTAAGGGTTTGTTCAAGGGGTTCGCCTCCCCGTTGGGCCGACCGGCTAAGGTAAGCCCCCCGTTTCTCCCGTTCTGAAACATACCACCGGATGTATCCGGTGGGTCGTCGCGGCAGAGGGGAGTCTTCCGGGTGAGAGCCGCGGTTATCGCGAACGATAACACACGCATGGGCTCCCTGAGAGCCGCGGTCATCGCAAAGCGATGACTCCGCAAGAACTCTCTTTATGAGAGAGCCGCGGTTGTCGCAGAGCGACAACTCACGCAGAGCTCCCTGAGAGCTGCGGTCTTCGCGGTGCGACAACTCCGCAGGAACTCTCTTTACGAGAGCCGCGGTTGTCGCGGGGCGAAGACTCACGCATGAGCTCTCTTTACCAGAGCCCCGTTAGTCACCCGGATGGCGTCCAGGTCCTACCACGTGGAGGAGGGGTTGGTGCGACAGGGTTTTACCATGATATAAGTCCCTGACGCTTATAAGACCCAGTAGATAGGGACAGAGGGAATCTCGTTAATCCATTCATGCGCGTCACTAATTAGATGACGAGGCATTTGGCTATTTAATGCCGATGGCACACTTACACCTCTTTATGGCAAGGTGGCAACCATTAACAACCGAGGACGGGCGAGTCGCAAAGCGTCATCTACTCATGTTATTGAGCTTAACCGTTGGGCTGTATTTTGCACACGTCCTCTAAACAAATAACTAATTAATTAATTAAATGCTACACTTATACCTTAATGTACATAGCTTCAAATTTGTATGTACTAATATTTCGAGTTCCCAGTTTAAAATATGGAGAGTGGATGTAAAAGTCCAGCTCTTCCATAGAGTGATTCGTGTTCACAGGTGGTAGCAATCAACGCTGACAGTTAAATTAAATTATATTTATAATCTAAAGAAATATATATCCTATTTACGACTTGAGTTTCAAATATAAAATAAAGTATAAAATAAAGTATAAAATCGAGTTTAAGTATAAAAATGGTTGAGTCAGATTGCCACTAAATAAAATAGCAACATGGTCGACCAATGGAGTCACTAAATTCACCTATGTACAATTCTGTTAAAAGCGAATGAGTCAATATACATCGTCCATTCGATAGATAAATAAATATATATGTACAATTGAGTCGGGTAAATAAATATATACAATTAAGTCAGACAAATAAATAAATGCAATTGAGTCGGATGAATAAATTAGTACAATTAAGTCAATAAATAGTTAAATATATACAATTAGTCAATTAATAATAGTAACAGTAATAGTAATAATAATAGTAAAATAGGTAGATAGTGAGTAAATAAGGATAGTATTCCGCAGAGCGTTTAGGATAAATATATGTGCAATTATAGTTATGCATGATTGCTTCTGTGTCGGCCACCTGAATCACTATTTATGTTCTTTCTATGGCGGTTCGCGGATCCTGCGAGACCGCCTAGGTGCGTCATAGTCAATAAATTTGTGGTATATCTCAATCGAAGCCCGGAGGGCCAGCAGCGACATTGTTAGAAGGGTTTTCCTCTTACTTATATTCAACTGCTGCAGCGCTACGATTGTTCTCGGCGGCATAGCACCTCTTGTACCTACGACTATGGGGAGTACATCTCCGGTCAGCGCACCTAGTCTACCCTGCAGGGTTGGCAGCAATGGTGAATATTTCGTAATTTTCTCTTGTCTGCCCTTTTCAAGGTAATCCCCGTCCTCGTGGCGGACAGTAACATCGACCACGAAAACTGTTCGATCCCTCGCAGACAAAAGTACCGTGAATCCTCGCATTTCCGGCCGTAACGCAAGCGAGGATGTTACAGCTGCACGGAGCATGCTCTTTCGCCCAAAAAATACACATGCGTGACCAAAGCCCTTTTCCGATTTTTGTCCGTCCTTCGACTAATCACGAAGAATGCTAATCCTTGAGTTGCCGCACGCGAGGCGCTTGAGGATTCGAGCTGATGGCATTGGAAAAGTGGCCATAAGTCAATCCGTGCGACCCTCATACCGTGTACCGTCCGCGAGGTACTTGAGGGTTCCGGATTCGGACACAGCGGGCCTTATGGCCCACTACACGCGGCGGACAAGGGGTCGTAAATCCTCTTCCGCACGACGCGAGGCACGCTCGGGTTGCGCTACAACCCCAATAACCGTGTCTCTGGGTTTCGTCAAACGGACGAAAACCAGAGACAGTAAACGCACATTTTTTCCAGCCCTTGGTCTTCGTCACCGGACCTCGGCCAAGGGGCAATAAATTAGCTGCTAGCCACTTGGCTAGCACGGCGTACATGGGCCACTTAGGCCTTCGTCGCGCTGCTCCGGGGTCCCATAAATCGCGCATTTTGGGAACTCTCCCTTATTGACTTGAGGTGGGGACTTCCTCCTCCACCGGTGAGGGCTGTTTCAGAAGAACCTCCGCCCTCAAGTCAAATCAACGAATGGGGATGCTTCTTCCCCCGAAAACGGGCCCATGGCCAAAAAATCGCGTCACCACCGAGGTGACGAGTAAGCGGGCCTCGGAGCAGAGCGGCAGAATCAGCAAAGTCGGCATCCGAAAAAGTCAACTTCAGACTCAGACCACGACCATTCGAGTCAGTAATCGCGCCATACCGTACCACCGCTACAATTCATTGTATCCAAAGTAACTAGTCACCCAAAGTTAGTTCGGCCGGTGACAGGGCATTTGTTAAGTTTAAAATAAACTCTATTCGACACAAACGCGCGCATAATTTCTTTGAAAAAACGAACAGCCCAACTTTCCATGGTCCTTCGAGCCGGATCAGTGATCTAGTGGAGTGCGGTGAGACAAACAATTAAATTGAACGAGATCTGTCACATTTGACGGTGTTCAACATCTTCGTGGAAGCCACAGCGCAGTCGTACAACCAAATTGGGGTCACCTACGCAGTGAAGCCACCTTTTGGGAAAGGACGACCAACCACGAGGATCAACGACCGATCTGAGGAGCCGAGTATCCTGCCTGCTGATTCTCCAGGAAAGGAAGCCAGAACAAAGGGACCGAAAGAAGCCATCAACAAGGTAGGCTTGTCACATCGCGCATCAATCAACTCCCTTTTTTTCCGTCTTCCTTCCTGTCTCGATTTCACGAAATGGCTCAAGTGCAAGTTGACGAAATTCGCGCATTGAAACATAGAAGTAGATATTTCAAAGGCCAGATTACGACATTATCTAACTATCTAGAATTTTACAAAGACTCCGCGAAAGAACGAATTAAGCTTCGCGAAAGAATCGAGCGTCTGAAAGGCTTATTCAATAAATTCAACGAGCAACAACACGACCTCATGATGCTTTCCGACGAGCATGAAAATTTGGAATTACAACGCGAAGAAATCACGGATCACTACGACGATGTGATCGCCTCCGCGCTTGAACTACTCGAAAGACTCAGTATCGCGCAAAATACAATTCCAACAGAATCCTCGTTCAGTAAACCGAATTCGCTTCCAGTAAACCTACCCAAAATAAATTTACCAAAATTCGATGGTCGCATTGAAAACTGGATCACCTTTAAAGATGCGTTCCAGACCATGATTCACGCGCACGAAGGTCTCAGCAACATACAGAAGTTGAATTACTTGATGTAGGGGCTCGCGTTGGGCGACGGTTTTATGGCAGGGGCCTTGACATTTGCCAGCGGACCCGGTACGTGACTTTTCGTAGTTTGGCTACGGCGATGGGCCTGTCATCGGCACTTAGATAACAATGTTACCGTCCGTGCCTGGGTCCCGTCAATGCATCCCTTGTCATAAAACACTCGAAACCGTTCGCCCCTTAGGCTCAGCGCATCCGGGTGCTTGAAATTGCAGTTTGTATAGTTTGCAGATGTTTGGGAAAACCCAGGGTTCGGTCGCCAAGCGTGTGTGGCCTTGGCGCGCCCTGGGCCTGCTTCAAGCACCCAGCCCCTAGATCCTCCCACCAAACCCCCGAATCAGGGTTAAAAACTAGAATAGTGGGGAGAACGGAGTTTAGATTTCTGTTGACGCGCGTTCTCCCAAGCAGATCGCTCTGGAAGTCAAACTAGCGCAGTACAGTTTCTTAGTTATCTAGTTTGTAGCCTCGACGGGTTTAGCTCCTTCCAGCAGCTTTCTCGCAACATCATAGTCGAAATATAGTTTGGTTTAAACCTATACTTGCACCCTTAGTTCATTTCCTTCCGATCAAGGAAGGTGGTCCTTCGATTTAGCAGTAGTTGATTAGCGGGCACCTCGCAGTGCAAAAACAACACAAGTCCGAAAGATCACCCAAGGATCAATCGCGGACATATAACATTGGTCCTTCGAGCCGGATCGATATAGTTGGAAACACCACATCAGCAAGGAACCTGCGTCTTTGGAAGCCTTGGCCACCGACTTACATCCAGTGAGGCGCCAGTGTGTGACGACTACAATCACCACCCCCCTGGACGTGATAGCGGCAAGCGGTGTGCAGCTTCGAGGGCAGAAACGTTTGGTCCTTCAGGATTTCGACGACAAGGAATCTTGAAGCAGCTTCAGTCTACCAACCCTTTCGAAGGCCTGCATTCTGAGTTGTACATCCAGTGAGGCGCCAGTGTGTGACTGTACGTTCACCACCCCCCCCCCCCCTGGACGTGATAGAAGCAACCAGTGTGCAGCTTCGAGGGACGTAGAAACCATCGGCTTGGACCAGGACAGCGACGGAGGTGCTGGAAGTCATCGTCGTACCATACGACATTCGGACTGCAGCATATTGGATCTCCGAGGATCACGTTTCGGCAGCAGTCGCCATTGTTCCTGCAGCAGTGAGAAGGCATCGCCGGTGATACACCCTGGACGCATCGTGGCTGCCAGGACATCGACGAGCATCCACTGGAAGGATCCACTGAGGCTGGTTGTCAACGTTGATCCACTCCTGTCTAATTCGTGAGTCCATTCCTTTTTGTTTTAGTTTGTTTTTTGATCGTATACAAAATGGATTCCCTCAAATCATTAGTAAATGAACGCGGAGCCATAAAGGCAAAATTGACAATCTTCCGGAAATTCGTTGAGTCAGCCGACGTGTCCGCGGATGTAGTTGCCTTCGAGAAGCGCGTTCGGGCCAATGAAAACATTTATGAAAAGTTCGATGCGGTGCAATCGCGAATAGAAGCGGCCGTCGTAACTACTCCCGATCAAGAGCCGCAGTTAGCAGAGCGCGAGAAATTCGAAGATGCGTATTTTAGAGCCATTTCAAAGGCAGAAAATCGGTTGATACAAGCTCGCGGTGAAGCAGGTCCTAGTTCCTCCATTAGAAATAGTGATACACCGACACCTTCCGTTGCACACCCCACGTCACGCCTACCGGTTTTGAAATTGACTACTTTCGACGGCGATTTTAGTCAATGGATTCGGTTTCGGGACACATTCTGTTCATTAGTTCACGATGCTGAGGGGTTGAACGACATAGACAGGTTTAACTATTTGGTCTCAGCATTGTCAGGGTCAGCAGCGAGAACGATAGAATCCTTCAGTATTTCCTCCGCGAATTATAAATTAGCGTGGTTTCGATTAAGGGAGCGATACGATGATCCGAAGGGTCTAATCGCGCACCACATAAATTCCCTGCTAGACATAGAACCCATTAGGAAACCAAGTGGCAAGGCACTTGGCCAACTAGTAGACACGGCGGTAAACAATTTGAGCGCTCTCAATAAATTGTTAAAACCGGAGAAGGTATTGGAAGCCTTCGTCAGTGCCTGCGTAACCCGAAAATTAGATAACGTGTCTTGCGATGAGTGGGAGAAACGCGCGATGGAATCGCGCGACATTCCTCCGTTCAAGGAATTATCGCGATTCTTAGAACAGCGATCACAACATCTCGCGCGAAAGGAAACCACCCGCTCAGTAGGCAACAACGTTTTGGTCGAGCGCAACATAATTAGTAAGCCACGCGAGAACAGACAAAAATCCTACGTGGCAGCATCTCATGTCGCTAGCAGACCAAAGCAATGTCTGCTATGTGACACTGAGCACACGCTGCAAAATTGCCCCAAGTTCCTGGCCATGTCTTTTCCGGAAAGGCACGCCGCGGTTAAACGGTCTCGGGCATGTTTCAATTGTTTAGGTTTAGGACATGGTGTCGGATCATGTACTCGCGGTAATTGTAGGAAGTGTGGCACAAAGCACCACACCCTGTTGCATAGGGAGCATGTCTCCACCGAGGAACCAAACTTAGTATCAGACAACGCGGTTTCCTCCACTTCCCATGTGACACAATCATTCGTCGCAAAATCGGCTAGCGCGCCTTCGGATTACACGGTGTTGTCGACCGCGGTAGTTTTTGTACTAGACAAACAAGGGCAACGCCATAAATGCCGCGCTTTGTTGGACGTGGGCTCACAAGCCAACTTCATCAGCCGGGCATTTTGTGAGCGCATTGCACTGCCTCGCCGGTCCGTCGAGACAATGGTCGGCGGTTTGGGGCGAGCGCAGAACCCGATCAAGTCGAGAACATCATTTGAAATAGCGTCGAGTTCGGGCAACTTCCATGCTAATCTATCGTGCTTGGTGATAGACAGCATCACCGAAGAGATGCCGAACATCCCTCTGAGCCGTGTCAAGGTGCCGATACCATCGGGAATCTTTCCGGCAGATCCCGAGTTCTCCCAGTCAGGCCGCGTCGATCTATTGATAGGTGCCGGTCTCTTCTGGGATTTATTGTGTGTTGGCCAGGTAAAGACTGGCCTGGGTAATTTAGTGTGGCAAAAGACACGGCTCGGATGGGTTTTAGGCGGTAGTTTGCAGTGGCCAAGGTCAACACCTCAGAACAGTCGAGTTCGTGCTTACCACGCGGTAACAAACGATCAATTAGAAAAATCGATCGCGCGATTTTGGGAGGTGGAGGAAATAGGCAACCCCGGTCCGATCAAAAATAGCGACCCGTGTGAGGATCATTTCCAACGCAATACTACCCGCGATGAACAGGGACGATTTGTAGTCGCTCTCCCATTTAACGATAGAATAGTAGAATTAGGCGAATCGTGGTCGCAAGCGGAGAAACGACTCCTTAATATAGAAAGGAAATTTAGAAGAAATCCCGACTTCGGCAATCAATACAGAGAGTTCCTTCGTGAGTACATCGAACTAGGGCACATGAGCAGATCAGACGTTGAAAATGTAAGTGGAGTCGGAAACAGTTACTATTTGCCACATCATGCTGTGATGAAGGAGAGTAGTACGACTACCAAACTTCGCGTTGTCTTTGATGGTTCTGCGAAAACCTCCACGGGAATCTCCTTGAATGACGCGCAACTCATAGGACGACCGGTACAGGACGAGTTGTTCAGCATATTAATTAGATTTAGAGAGCATAGAATAGTACTTTCGGCAGATATCGCAAAAATGTACCGTCAAGTTTTAGTACGACCAGAAGACCGTAAATATCAACAGATTCTTTGGCGTTTTAGTGAGGACGAGAGTATACGTGCATACTCCCTCAATACAGTGACCTACGGCACTGCCTCCGCTTCATATCTAGCCACACGCGCCTTGCAGCAGGTAGGCAAGGACTGCTCGCAATCGCATCCTTCTGCCAGCGAAAAAATCCTGAAGGATTTTTATGTCGATGACCTGCTGACGGGCTGTGAGACCGTCAAGGAAGCCGCCGAACTGCGGGATTCTCTAACGCGGGTTTTAGCGCAAGCTGGCTTTCCGTTGAGGAAGTGGGCGAGCAATGACCCAAAAGTAATCAGTCACGATAGCGGTGATACACAGCGTTTAGAATTTAAGGCGCTTGATAGAGAGACCAAAACGTTGGGCTTATTGTGGTACGCGTCCAACGACGAGCTAGGCTACACGGGTAGCAACACACACACTCTTCGGGTAACGAAACGTCAAGTGCTTTCGGAAGTGGCTCAAATCTTCGACCCGTTGGGACTTATCGGTCCAATAACGGTCAAGGCCAAGCTTTTCATGCAGGGTTTGTGGCTAAATAAAGTAGGGTGGGATGAAAGTCTGCCCCAAGATCTTCACTCCCAATGGCTGTCATATAGAATTGAGCTGGCTGAGCTATCCTCCGTACGCGTCCCTCGGCGAGTGCTATCATCTCAACGAGACATAGAGTTGCACGGTTTCTCAGATGCCTCAGAACGGGCATATGGAGCTGCCGTATACCTGCGTTCGAGAGCCGAAGGGGGATCGTGGGTCACGCGGCTATTGTGTGCCAAGTCACGGGTGGCCCCTTTGAAAACGATTAGTTTACCGCGACTAGAACTGTGCGGTGCAGTTTTATTGGCCCAATTATTGACAAAGGTACGGGAATCGTTGCATACTCAGCCAGCTCGCGAACATTATTGGACCGACAGTCAGGTAGTTTTAGCTTGGATCAGGGATAGGCCGAGTAGATGGAAAACTTTCGTCGCAAACCGAGCCGCCGAAGTCCAAACACTAACGGCAGTTAGCAGTTGGTCGCACGTAGCATCAGCTGACAACCCGGCAGATCTCCTATCTCGGGGTACGGCACTGTCGGTCCTCAAGGGTAGCGACTTGTGGTGGTACGGTCCAAGTTGGCTAGCCGCCGACGACGTGGAGTGGCCTCACCATAAGTCGACTGCAATTGAAGTACCGGAAGAACGCCCGATACGGATTGTACAATTAGCCTCCTCGGTCAATCCCGATCCCCTAGTAATGACTTTAGTCACACGGTATTCTAATTACAACAAGTTAATTCGAGTCATAGCTTATATACTTAGATTTATTGGCAATGCTCGAATTAAACGAACAAACGTGGATTCTGCGGAAATGCAAGTGCGCCCCTTGTGCGTGGCTGAGCTTGAGTCGGCTGAACGCGTAGTCATCAAAACCACGCAGAATCACGCTTTCGGCACGGACTTACATGAATTGAAGTCGGGACGATCCCCGCACAAAAATAGTCCATTGTTGTCGCTGCGGCCCTTTCTTGATGAACACGGAATCCTTAGGGTGGGCGGACGTCTCCAGAACGCCCCCTTAGACTACTCTCAGAAGCACCCGATCATAATTCCAAGCTCAGGTGCATTGGCAGTTTTATTAGTAAGACGCGAGCACCTGCGTTTGTTGCACGCCGGGTGCCAACAAACCCTCGCGTCCCTGCATTCACAATATTGGTTGATCTCCGGTAGGCGTGTTACTAGAAAGGTCCTGAGGAGCTGCATAAAATGTTTCAAATCAAACCCTCATTGTTCACAGCCGCAAATGGGCAATTTACCTGCCGACCGCGTCACCCCGGCACGCGCCTTTGCTACCTGCGGAGTAGACTACGCCGGTCCCTTTCTTCTAGTCGATCGCGGACGCGCCCGTACGGTCAGGAAGGCCTACATTTGTTTGTTCGTGTGCCTGGTGACCAAGGCGGTTCACATTGAATTAGCTGTAGATCTGTCGACCGACGCTTTCTTGAATTGCTTCCACCGGTTCGTTTCGCGCCGTGGTAAATGCCGTGCCATCTACTCCGACAATGGCACAAATTTTGTTGGCGCGCGTAATGAATTGCGGGAACTCGGCATTCTGCTATCCTCACGCTCGCACAACGATAGGCTTACGGAAGAATTGGCTCAACAGCACATAGAATGGCGCTTCATTCCCCCCCGTGCTCCACACTTTGGAGGACTGTGGGAGCGATGCGTCAGATCAGTAAAGACGCATATGAAGCGCGTCATAGGTGAGCAGAAGCTTACATTTGAGGAGTTGTATACGATCCTAATACAAATTGAAGCATGCCTCAACTCCCGACCACTACATCCTTTGTCTTCCGATCCAGCCGATCTAAATCCTCTCACGCCCGGCCACTTCCTCGTGGGAGAGGCGTTGACAGCCATTCCACAGGCCGACCTTGGCCACATACCGGAAAATCGTCTTAACAGATTTCAGTTGATGCAGCAACTCTCGCAGCATTTTTGGAAGCGGTGGCAGCGGGATTACCTCCACGGCCTACAACAGCGCCAGAAATGGAGGCTTGGATCCCCTGACGCTCCAACGATCGGAGCAATGGTCCTCATCAAGGAGGACAACCTGCCACCCATGAAGTGGGCCTTGGGGCGCATCCTAGAGGTACATCCTGGCCAAGATGGAATTGTCCGCGTGGTTTCCATCCGTACCGCCACCGGAACCCTCAAAAGGCCCACCACCAAGATTTGTTTGTTACCAAGTGCTGAGGACACTTCCGTTTAGTAGTTGTTTAAGTGTTCTGTATCATATAGTTTTAGCCTTCTTTGTTTTAGTAGTTTGTTCCCCTTAGCATATCTTTCCACTGTTTAAATCTAGTCATACGCATAACTTAGCTATTATGGTCTAAGTCTGTATATTCATGTATATATTTCTGCATATTTCTGTTGGGTAATTTTATTAGGTATTTTCGGTATTATTTAGTTGAACTCGATTAGTTCAAGGTGGGCGGTATGTAGGGGCTCGCGTTGGGCGACGGTTTTATGGCAGGGGCCTTGACATTTGCCAGCGGACCCGGTACGTGACTTTTCGTAGTTTGGCTACGGCGATGGGCCTGTCATCGGCACTTAGATAACAATGTTACCGTCCGTGCCTGGGTCCCGTCAATGCATCCCTTGTCATAAAACACTCGAAACCGTTCGCCCCTTAGGCTCAGCGCATCCGGGTGCTTGAAATTGCAGTTTGTATAGTTTGCAGATGTTTGGGAAAACCCAGGGTTCGGTCGCCAAGCGTGTGTGGCCTTGGCGCGCCCTGGGCCTGCTTCAAGCACCCAGCCCCTAGATCCTCCCACCAAACCCCCGAATCAGGGTTAAAAACTAGAATAGTGGGGAGAACGGAGTTTAGATTTCTGTTGACGCGCGTTCTCCCAAGCAGATCGCTCTGGAAGTCAAACTAGCGCAGTACAGTTTCTTAGTTATCTAGTTTGTAGCCTCGACGGGTTTAGCTCCTTCCAGCAGCTTTCTCGCAACATCATAGTCGAAATATAGTTTGGTTTAAACCTATACTTGCACCCTTAGTTCATTTCCTTCCGATCAAGGAAGGTGGTCCTTCGATTTAGCAGTAGTTGATTAGCGGGCACCTCGCAGTGCAAAAACAACACAAGTCCGAAAGATCACCCAAGGATCAATCGCGGACATATAACACTTGAAGCTTTCTTTATCCGGAAGGGCCGAAACCGCGATAGGCGCCTTCACGATTAGTGACGATAACTACGCAGCCGCTTGGGAACATCTTAATGAAATATATGACAACAAACGCGCTTTGGTTCTTCGACACGCGGCACTTTTACGCGATACACCAGCGATGCCAAACGAGTCATCCGAGGCGATCCGAGATCTAGTGAATTACATGCAATTACACATAAGATCGCTACAAGCCTTAGGTCGAAGTTGGGAGGATATTGCAAACGATCTCCTTACGAGCATCGTCATTTCGCGCATGGGCAAGGATACCAGGAAAACGTGGGAACGCACGTTAGCCGATACCCAAATGCCCAAAATTAACGACATTTTCAAATTTTTACACATGTCATCGCATCAGTGTAAGGATTATGAATCAGTATCGAACATAAATCCGACGCAATATTCCTCACCCATTAAACCGCAATATAATAATCGCGCCAAGGCCAATAACCGCTGGCACAATAAACGTCCGTCTCCACCGTCGTCGCCAATGTCGAATCGTCGGCAAGTTTTCGTAACCGAGCAGCGATCACCATCATGTGATATCTGCAAGACGGGAAATCACGCGGCTTTCCAATGCAAAACATTTTTAGACGGATCGGTTGAAAAACGCATCGAACTAGCACGCAAGGCTAAGCTATGCCTAAATTGCCTGAAACCGGGTCATTCGCATGATACCTGCTACGGGGGCAGGTGCAAAAAATGCAACGCGCCGCACAATACGCGACTGCATCGGGAGCGTAAACACGAACGGTCAAATCCCGAAACAAACGCAGAAACCACACAGACCAACGAATCCTGACTTACTACGCGCTTCGACGTTACACACCAATTAAATAATCAGATCACCTCACTAATTAGAGACGGATCAACTCACGGTTTAATGGCTACAGCCATAGTAAACGCAATGGATCTAGACAAAAACCCTGTCGAGTGCAGAACTTTGCTAGATACCCGTTCAAACGCGAATTTTATCACCGAAAGTTTGGTCAAAAAATTAAGATTACCAACGCGCGAACAAAGTGTAACGATCGAGGCGCTAAATGAGTTAAACACGGTAACGAATCGGCTTGTCAAGGCGAAGATAGCTTCGAGACAAAATAACTTCATCCGCACATTGGAATTCTTTGTGATACCACGAATCGCGGGCCAATTGCCCGATTGTCAAATCGATCGCACAAGGGTACAAATACCACACAATATAAAATTGGCAGATCTTCACTTCCACAAACCGGCACCAGTCGACATGCTGATCGGTACGGGACCGACACTCTCGTGCTTCAGCATCGGTCAAATTAATTTATCTACTCGGAATGATTCTGACCTAGTTTTACAAAAATCACAGTTTGGTTGGATCATCGGGGGGAGTGCACCAACCACTTCCCGAAAAAATTCGCGCACAACCTTGTTTAACAACGCCGAGTTCGATCTAAAGAAATTTTGGGAAGTCGAGGAAGGGCCACAGCATTCTCACCTCACACCGGAGGAGGAAGCCTGTGAATCCCATTTTAAACGCACTGTTTCACGTACCGCAACAGGGAGATATGTCGTCGCTCTCCCTTTTAACGAGAAAAAGGCAATTCTAGGCGAAACTTATACGCGCGCATTGAAACGATTTCATTCCCTCGAAAGGCGATTCGTTACCAATCCGGAATTGCAGGCGGAATACGCGAAGGTATTAAACGAATACCTAGAGTTAGGACATCTAACTCAAACAGAATCACCTGCAAATTCAGAGGGATTCTACCTACCGCATCACGCCGTCATCAAACCCTCCAGCTCAACCACAAAGGTTCGAGTTGTATTCGATGGATCGGCAAAATCAAGTTCGGGAGTGTCACTTAATGACGCGCTTTTGACCGGTCCTACAATACAGGACGATATCTTCGGTCTGTTATTACGCTTCCGAATGCATCCGTTTGTGCTTACCGGCGATATCGAGAAAATGTACCGGCAATTTCTCGTCCGAGAAGAAGACAGACCGTACCAAAGAATTCTTTGGCGAAACGCGCAAAACGAAATTTCAACCTTTCAACTAAACACAGTCACATTTGGTCTGTCTTCCGCGCCTTATCTAGCCACACGATGTCTGCAGCAACTCGCAGACGATGAATCGCAAAATTATAAAGCGGCATCCGAAGTCATTAAAAGGGACATCTATGTGGATGATCTCTTGACCGGTGCCGCCACATACCGCGACGCCATCAAATTACGCGATCAAATCATCACTTTGTTAAACAAAGGGGAACTAAACATCCGTCAGTGGGTCTCGAATGATCCACAATTGTTATCCGGTCTTACAGACGACCAGATACACCCAAAATTCTTCGGGGACGCGACCGTCAAAACTTTGGGAGTAGCCTGGGATCCGCGCAACGACACTATTCACTACTCAGTCAACATAAATTCGCCAAACTCACCTACGAAACGAGCAATTCTGTCGACTATCGCAAAAATATTTGACCCCTTGGGTCTTCTCGGTCCAGTAACCGTCACAGCAAAAATTATCATGCAACGCCTGTGGCAATTAAAGATTGACTGGGACGAATCGCTGCCCATGAATGTACAAAACGAGTGGCAAAACTATCGCAACAATCTCAAATTATTGGAAAAGGTCAAATTCAACAGACATATAACGCAACGCTCCGTAAAAAGCATCGAATTACATGGATTTTGCGATGCTAGTGAACGCGCTTACGGAGCTAGTATTTACATTCGCACCATCAACCAGTCCGGAAAAATCAAAACGCAGCTGCTTTGCGCAAAATCTAGAGTCGCGCCGTTAAAAACCATCAGTCTAGCTCGTCTTGAGCTCTGCGGAGCGAACCTACTCGCGACATTATATTGCTCAGTGCGGGAATCACTCACGCACACCATATCCAAAACAACGTTCTGGACCGATTCGACTATCGTTCTGCATTGGTTAGCCAAATCACCTAGCACCTTGAAAACTTTCGTGGCGAATCGCGTCGCGGAAATACAAGGCAAAACGCGCATAAAGAATTGGCGACATGTTCGCACTTCCGATAATCCCGCGGATTTATTGTCACGCGGTATCACGGCCAAGGAATTAATCGACAATAGTTTTTGGCAATTCGGTCCGGATTGGCTCGGACTCGACGAATCAGTTTGGCCAGAATCGCGCTTTGAATCTCCCAAGGAAATTCCCGAATTACGCAAAGTCACTTGTTTTGCTTCGTCCGTCATAAACGCCAATGAAATCTTACAGAGATTTTCCTGTATCAAGCGTCTGCGTAGGGTAATCGCCTATTGTCTACGGTTTACAAATAGAAATCGCTGTATCGGACCACTTTCGGTAGAGGAAATACACCTCGCAAATGAAAGAATTCTCACGTTAATTCAACAACGTTCATTTTCGGAGGAAATACACGCACTGAAAACTGGAAGCGAATTACCATCCAAAAGCAAATTGCTTTGTTTGAGTCCCTTTCTCGATGAGAAAGGCATATTACGCGTCGGAGGTCGTCTCCAAAATTCCAAATTCTCATACCAAACGAAACATCCGATACTCTTGCCGAAAAACAATAGCGTCACTAATCTCATCATTCATAACGCACACATCGAACATCATCATTCGGGTCTGACATCCACATTGTACAATGTCAGACAACAATATTGGCCGATCGATGGAAAAAACAACACGCAAAATATTGCGAAATTGCGTGAAGTGTTTCCGCGTTAATCCACCTACGACAAGATACACAATGGGTAATTTACCAGCAGACAGAGTCACCGAAACTCGACCATTCACCAACATCGGGGTGGATTACTGCGGCCCATTTTTTATTAAGGAACGCAAATTCCGTAATCGCGCTAAAATAAAGGTCTATGTGGCCGTTTTTATATGTTTCTCCACTAAGGCCATACACCTCGAGGTGGTTAGCGATATGACCACCGAAGCCTTCGTCGCTGCATTGAAACGTTTTATCGCGCGCCGCGGAATATGCAAAAACATATATTCCGACAATGGTACCAATTTCGTCGGTGCCAATAATGACTTGACCGAGCTCTCCAGAGTCCTGCGCGAGGATAAAAGAGTTCGTCGATTTCTTGAGGACAAAGAGATCTCGTGGCACTTCATGCCAGCTTTGTCGCCACATTTCGGCGGGCTCTGGGAGGCTGCGGTCAAGTCATTCAAACATCATCTGAAACGCGTAGTCGGCGATGAACTTTTCACCTACGAGCAATTCGCAACATTTGTAACGGAAATCGAGGCAATCCTTAATTCCCGCCCGTTGACTCCACTCTCGTCCGATCCCAACGATCCACAAGCTCTCACTCCCGGCCATTTTTTGATTGGTTCCGCAATGACAAGCTTACCCGAGGTCAATTTCAACGAGACCTCCAGCAATCGGTTGTCCAAATGGCAACACATCCAGAAGGTGAAACACGACTTCTGGATCAGGTGGTCCAAAGAATACATAAACCACCTGAATGTACGCGCAAAATGGACCAAAGGATCCCACGAGATGAACAAGGGAACCATCGTCATCTTGAAGGACGATCACCTTCCACCATCCCATTGGAGTCTCGGACGCATCGTGGAAGTTCATCCGGGCCAAGATGACATCATTCGCGCAGTTACCGTTAAGACAGTAAACGGCTTGTGCAAACGTAATGTTAAGAAACTCGCGCCTCTTCCCATCGAGACCTAATTCTGTCACCTTATCGCGTTCTATTCTTTATATAGTTAATTTGCGTAAGGTATATTTTTTGTTACTATCGATATAGTCATATTCGCGTTGACTTCATTATGTTTATTTTTTTGTGTGTGTTCTTTCTTTTATATGTATATATCTATATATAGTCCTAGTATATTATGTTTCGATTACTTCGCGCTTATTTTACCGGGCAATTCCGTTCCTGCCATTATAATTTCAAATCGCGCATACTTTCGCTATTGAATGACAGTGCCATTCAACGGGGGGAGCATGTTCGATCCCTCGCAGACAAAAGTACCGTGAATCCTCGCATTTCCGGCCGTAACGCAAGCGAGGATGTTACAGCTGCACGGAGCATGCTCTTTCGCCCAAAAAATACACATGCGTGACCAAAGCCCTTTTCCGATTTTTGTCCGTCCTTCGACTAATCACGAAGAATGCTAATCCTTGAGTTGCCGCACGCGAGGCGCTTGAGGATTCGAGCTGATGGCATTGGAAAAGTGGCCATAAGTCAATCCGTGCGACCCTCATACCGTGTACCGTCCGCGAGGTACTTGAGGGTTCCGGATTCGGACACAGCGGGCCTTATGGCCCACTACACGCGGCGGACAAGGGGTCGTAAATCCTCTTCCGCACGACGCGAGGCACGCTCGGGTTGCGCTACAACCCCAATAACCGTGTCTCTGGGTTTCGTCAAACGGACGAAAACCAGAGACAGTAAACGCACATTTTTTCCAGCCCTTGGTCTTCGTCACCGGACCTCGGCCAAGGGGCAATAAATTAGCTGCTAGCCACTTGGCTAGCACGGCGTACATGGGCCACTTAGGCCTTCGTCGCGCTGCTCCGGGGTCCCATAAATCGCGCATTTTGGGAACTCTCCCTTATTGACTTGAGGTGGGGACTTCCTCCTCCACCGGTGAGGGCTGTTTCAGAAGAACCTCCGCCCTCAAGTCAAATCAACGAATGGGGATGCTTCTTCCCCCGAAAACGGGCCCATGGCCAAAAAATCGCGTCACCACCGAGGTGACGAGTAAGCGGGCCTCGGAGCAGAGCGGCAGAATCAGCAAAGTCGGCATCCGAAAAAGTCAACTTCAGACTCAGACCACTACCATTCGAGTCAGTAATCGCGCCATACCGTACCACTGCTACAATTCATTGTATCCAAAGTAACTAGTCACCCAAAGTTAGTTCGGCCGGTGACAGGGCATTTGTTAAGTTTAAAATAAACTCTATTCGACACAAACGCGCGCATAATTTCTTTGAAAAAACGAACAGCCCAACTTTCCAAAAACCCTTCTCTGGCTCTTTACTACCAGATCCGGTTTAAGATTTACCCCGTTTAGCTTAATTTTTGGCTCCTTTAGCACCACTGCATCCTGGTCCTTTTGGGAATTTCAGACATGACAAGGTCGATTATCTCATCATGGCGGCGGATACGGTCTGCCTTTGTTATGGTGCAGTGGCCCAGGATGTGCGCGAGCGTCTCGGGGACAGCTCGGCATTTCCGACAGCTCGTATCCATAAGAGGGGTGGCCCGATTCATCACAACCCTGTTCCCTGCGGTGTCTGTTCGGAGCTGCAGAGCTGTTAGATATCGTGATGGTTTTAGTAGGGTTGGATTATTGAGCCAGGCATTCCCAATTCCATCGTCTTTAAAATTGTGCAGAGCCTTCCCTTGAGCGGTTCACTCCCCCCAATGGTTTAATTCTCGCTCTTTCGCTTCTGCTTTCCATTTGTCGACCAGTTGGGGCGAGGCAATCGGCCAGTTAATTCGCGATGCTTTGGCCTGGTTTTTTAGTTTATTTTCTAGACCGGTTGCCCTTGCGAGACATTGGATAGCTGGGTCGGGGTTGTTCAGAAATAGCAACCCGGCCTTTAAACTGGAGCTAACGCATGTAATTTCCAGCTTTGGGAAGCCTAGTACCCCATTGCATTTCCTCGCATATATCAGACCGTTGGTCGTACATGTGGGCAAATGCAAGATGTTCTTAACAGCCCCCCGAAGGTCTCCTCCGTAGTCTTAGTGTCTTTACCGGTGCCACTCCAGTTATTAATCGGTAAAGATAATGGGGGACCAGATAAGTGGAGAGCAGGTTAATTTTCTGGTGTGGTTTCAGGGCCAATCTCTTAACCCTATTGACGGCTTTCTTTACCTCGTCGCGGAGATCATCGAGGACTATTCCCGACCACGGAGTGAAAGATATGCCCAAGTATCTTATTCGCGTTTCCGCATTTGCAAATGGGATGCATTCTCCTCCTTGAAAACGCAACTCCGGGTCTTTTAAATAGAACGAACCCTTCATCGGCACGATTTGAAATGCTGTACATTTGGGTGCCGAAATTCTCATTCCCAAGGCAGCTAAGTAGGATTCCGTTAAGGATAAAAGGTTCCTGGCCTGTGGCACGTCACTAGCAACTAAAATTAGGTCGTCAGCAAAGGCCAGACAGGATATGTTTTGTTCCTCGTTAATCATATATCCGGCCTGTTTCTCCAGCGTGAGGAGGAGTGGCTCGAGGGCTAGATTAAAGAGCAGAGGGGACAAGGGTCTCCCTGTTTGACCCCCCGCTGGAGACAAATTGGGATAGTCGACCCACCGTAGTGTATGCTGGTGTGCACATCCTGATAGGCTTGGCAAACGAGCCGTACCACATGCTCGGGTGGCCCCTTTCCGATGTAGTGCAGGTCCCAGGATGTCATGGGGTATTGTATCAAACGCTTTCGCAACATTCAATTGCACTGCCACCAGGCCTCCCTGCACCTTGCTGTGCGCAAGTAATTCGGACAAGATGTGCACATTGTTGTAGCATCCCATCTCTGATGTAAATCCCTTCTGACGAGGGGTGCATCGTATTTGTGTCCTAAGTCTAGTGTCAATTATCCCCCAATATATTCGACTTAGTAGCGAGCTAATGGTAAGGGGACGATAGTTCTCGCAAAGGCTGCTATCTTTGCCCTCCTTAGGGATCAATATGGTACGGTTCTTCTTCCAGGAAGAAGGCTGTAATCCCGTTATCAATAATAGGTTAAAGAGCTTCCGGAGAGATACAACTGTCCTTCTGGAAAGCAGCTGATCTTTCTTAATCCCGTCTAGTCCAGGGGCAGTGCCCTTCTTGGTCTTGGCGATCCGGCCTCTCACGTCCCGGTTCGAGATCGGCGCAATGAGGTCACTAAGGGATAGATTTCTTTCCGCCTAGCCCAGGTCAGGCATCTCTACGACCGGCTTCGTATTCCAAAAGTTCTCGTACATCTGTTTGATGTCTTCGACTTGTAGGGGGAGTTCCCCTTGAACCCAGTGGTCAGTACCATTACGCACAAATTTTGCGAGAAGGCCTGGATTCTTATGGTATAGATCCTGGGTTTTAGCGAAGAGGTATCGCCGGTAAGCCCTCTTCCCTTTTCCTCGCCGCTTCGCACGTCCTCGTTTCCGGTTACCTGCCGGTAGGGACGAGATCATAAGGTCGTAAGTTTTATCGATATCGACTTGTGTTATATTCGCAAGTGTTGTCCTTGCAGCACGCAGGAGATCGTCTATCTGGGTCCGGAATTCACTATCTTCCTGTGAGCAGCCCTCGTCAATTTCACCCGCTAAGGCCTCGTCAATGACACTTTGTGTCCATCTATCAAAATCGCCATTTTCTTCCGCTGTAGCAGGGGAGTCGTCCCGCTCGCCCGCCAAGGCCTCATTAGCGGGTGATGGAGTAGGGGGACGGTCAGCAGGGTCAGCCCACTCTTCATTGTCTGATTCGCTGCCATCTTGAGCATCTACGTCTTCGGCTGGTATTGGACTAGTGTGCTGGGTCGCAAGACGGATCCGCTGTCTTTCCATCTTGCGGCGAATGTCGGTCCTTTTGTCCCGGATTTGTTTTGTAGTTTTAGATGTTAAAACTTCCGATATGGCCTTGGCTATGAATCTTTTGTGCTTGAATTTTTCCTCCAGTTCAGCCAGCATGTGCTCTTCTTCGGCCGTCCCGATTTTATTTGACCGAGCATTATACGAGCTTGTCGGGACTTCAGCTGCGAGCCTTCGCGCTTCGTTACTCGCGGCTGGATGGCGATGCCTTAAGTGTTGACTCATTCCTATTCGTGTGGAGAATCTTAGTTTGCAGTGCGCGCACTGCTGACCCTCTTCAGCAGGCGGAACACCTGGGCATCTGGGCCGATGGCAATCCGCGGCGTGTCGCCTGTCAAATTCCTCGTTGCAATCTCGACAGCGGAATGTTAGAGAGCTCCGCTGGTGCGCCTCTTCATAGTGACGGAGCTCATCGGCTAGCCGTAGGAAGTATATATTTCCCCTTCCACCTTGGGCGCACACTTTGCAGGAACGTGCTTGGAAGGGGGTCAAAACCAAAATCATAACCGGGGATGTAGCCAGGTTGTCACCAGTGGCTCCCTGTCGAGGCCGTCTTGGCCTGAGGGAACGCGCGGAGCCAGATGCGGTTCCCCCATCCGAGGTTTCTCCACTGTCATTGCTGGCCGGTATCACCTCAGCACCCGGGTGGTCAGCCCAGGTGCCTGAATCGCCTGAACCCCGTTAGCTTAAATACCAGCGGGCACCACGAGGAGGTGGGGAAGGCTTGAACGGGAGAGGCTAATGGACCTACTAGGAGGTCTATTTTGCGCATCACCGTCCCATGCAACTATGGCTCTCAAAAGCGAGAGCCATAGAGAGTCATAGTTAAGAGAGTCATAGTTACTCCCGCCGTTTACCCGCGCTTTTTTGAATTTCTTCACGTTGACATTCAGAGCACTGGGCAGAAATCACATTGCGTCAACACCCGTGGGGGCCATCGCAATGCTTTGTTTTAATTAGACAGTCGGATTCCCCTAGTCCGTGCCAGTTCTGAGCTGAGCGTTGAATGGCGGCCGAAGAGGACGACCGTTCAAGACGGAAGCCTCGCAGCAAGGAAGATCCGCGGGAGGCCAAGGCACGGGACCGAGCTCGGATTCCCATCAATGTGTTCACCTCGCCCAGGCCCGGCACGTCAGCCAGACCCGCTTCCCGACCAAGCCCGACACGCCCCGCTCCTCAGAGCCAATCCTTATTCCGAAGTTACGGATCGAATTTGCCGACTTCCCTTACCTACATTAATCTATCGACTAGAGGCTCTTTACCTTGGAGACCTGCTGCGGATATGGGTACGAACCGGCGCGACACCTCCACGTGGCCCTCTCCTGGATTTTCAAGGTCCGAGGGGAAGATCCGGACACCGCCGCAACTGCGGTGCTCTTCGCGTTCCAAACCCTATCTCCCTGCTAGAGGTTTCCAGGGAACTCGAACGCTTATACAGAAAAGAAAACTCTCCCCGGATCTCCCGACGGCGTCTCCAGGTCATTTTGGGTTACCCCGACGAACACTCTTACGAGGGCCCGAATGGTATGCGGTTCCGCTGCCGGGTTCCGGAATAGAAACCGGATTCCCTTTCGGCCGATGGGTGTGTGTTTTATGTTTGTACATTTGCTCTTAGGACACCTCATCTACATAGGATTTCTCTTAGGGCTTAGGATCGACTGACTCGTGTGCAACGGCTGTTCACACGAAACCCTTCTCCACGTCAGTCCTCCAGGGCCTCGCTGGAGTATTTGCTACTACCACCAAGATCTGCACCGACGGCGGCTCCAGGCAGGCTCACGCCCAGACCCTTCTGCGCACACCGCCGCGACCCTCCTACTCGTCAGAGCTTCATGGAGGACGTTTACGCAACAGCGCAAACGTCCAACCCCACTTGCCGCTGACGGCGGAGTATAGGCGCGACGCTTCAGCGCCATCCATTTTCAGGGCTAGTTGCTTCGGCAGGTGAGTTGTTACACACTCCTTAGCGGATTCCGACTTCCATGGCCACCGTCCTGCTGTCTTAAGCAACCAACGCCTTTCATGGTATCCCATAAGCGTCGACTTAGGCGCCTTAACTCTGCGTTTGGTTCATCCCACAGCGCCAGTTCTGCTTACCAAAATTGGCCCACTTGGCACTCTGATCCAAATAATATCTCGTGGCTTCATTGATCCAAGCAAGCCAGAGATCTCACCCATTTAAGGTTTGAGAATAGGTTGAGGTCGTTTCGGCCCCAAGGCCTCTAATCATTCGCTTTACCAGATGAGACTCGCACACGTTCACCAAAGAGAACGAGCGAGTGCCAGCTATCCTGAGGGAAACTTCGGAGGGAACCAGCTACTAGATGGTTCGATTAGTCTTTCGCCCCTATACCCAGTTCCGACGATCGATTTGCACGTCAGAATCGCTACGGACCTCCATCAGGGTTTCCCCTGACTTCGTCCTGACCAGGCATAGTTCACCATCTTTCGGGTCCCAACGTGTACGCTCTGGGTGCGCCTCTCCTCGCAATGAGAACGAGACACCCCGGGAGTGCGAGGCCGCATCGTAACGCGGCCCAACCTCCCTTGGTCGACGCAAAGGTACGACCTTCACTTTCATTGCGCCTTTAGGTTTACATGTCCCAATGACTCGCGCACATGTTAGACTCCTTGGTCCGTGTTTCAAGACGGGTCCTGAGAGTACCCAAAGCAGTAGCGTCGCTGACCGGTAATTCGAAGCTTGGCCAGTCCGAGGACACCGCCTGCTAACAGCTGGTTAGGCCCGAAGCCGGCACCAGGTCCGTACCTTCGGGTAAAACTAACCGAGCTTGCGGCGGGCCTGACGCACACACATTCGAGAATGGATTGGTTGCGGCCCGATACCCCGTCGGGGATGGCTCTTTTGCGCACAGACGATTGCGCACGACGGCATGGCACACGGTTCTTTTGGACACGGTATTATTGGACACACGGTTTTTTTGGACACAGTAACATTGGACACAGTGGGTTTTCGCACACGCAAGGATTGCCCACATAGTTAAGACGCACACGCTGAGTTACGCACATGTAAAATTGTACTCACGATAGATTGCGCACAGAATGAATTCAAACTGTTGTTTATCATCTTGTGTTGTGCTGTGTGATTACATAGTCTATGATTATATACCTTCTATGCAGAATGTGTCTAAAGTATCAAAATTTGTCAGTGATTTTAATTTTATAGGTGACTGTGTAAGATGTGCTTAAATTATGAATAGTTGATAAAAATGTGAGAAAATGCTACGGTTTTAAGTAATTTATTTTGTGTACAATCTGTGTCACAAGTGTTATGTTAAGTACTATATTTGTTAAATGATCGTAATATACGCATGTAAATAGTGAAGAACATGAAGAAGCTGTAAATAGTTGAAAAAATATTTATGTTGCAGCAGATTCAAAAGGATTGAGAATACATAATTTGGGAGCTAGAATTTGATCAGATTAAGTAAGGTAAGTATTTCTATCTATCAAAAAGGTACGGATAGAATAAACCAGATACTATGTGGCTTATTTTATTTTCTTTTTACTGATGATATAGTGATTGGCAAACAAGATTACGTACACGAATATTAAGTTGCTCTTAAAAATGCGTATATTGACCTGTTGCGGTCCTATTTACGTCGACTTAGTCTAGAAATGTTATTTTTGCACAACTGCTCGCGTATTTTACATATTCATATTCCATTCATGAATAATACCATAATTACATATTATATAAATACCATAATTACATATTACATAAATCCCATAATTAAATATTATATGAAAGCAATTCTAGTTTTCACTGTTCTAAATATATTGCTAATATACTTATTTTATCTGGATTAAAGCTAAATTGTATGATATTATAGCAAGTTCTAAAACTATATGAGATGGAACTGTGTGGACCGCAAGGGATTAAGCATTCTAACAAGGTGTAATAATTTGACCAAATGTGTATATACGTTAGTGAAATAATAATAATTTTTTTATATGACAAATGATCCTTAATTATGTCTTTTATTTAAAATGTAACGACAACTCTTTGAAAAAGCATAAGCAAAAAAATATTGAATTTTTAAATTGTAATATATTTTATGTGTTCTTGATTTAAACACAGTGATTCTTGACGCTACCTATCACGATAGAACCATTGATATTAATAAACTTGTAAGTACAAGGTGTATTACCTAATTTATTTCAGAAATCCTTAAGTCATTTAATGTTATTTACAACATTAATAGTAAAAGATGCTTTCATGTTTCAGGTATTTCTTTACATTTTACTTATCTTTTTTTCAGAGCTAGTCCAGTGTATTTGTTATATATGTTACAATAATTATATTTTTATATTGAACTTTACTTATGAACATAAAATAATAGTTACATGTATTAATTCTTGAAAAATTGTTTTAGGTCATTATGTTGCCACTAAGATATGCTGCAGTATTTCTTCCGCCACTTTTGTGGAATACTTACTGTTTACGAGAAAAGCGGTGGTCCGATCTAGTCCAAGACATACATATATATCGGCAACATGTTGGAGACAATTTAATGGGCGATTCTTCAAGACAGTACGAGACGAAAATCAAGAATAAAACATGGTGATATTAATTTTTAATTTATTAGTGATTACACATCCTCCTGATTCGCCAATCCGTATATCTATTTTATATATCTGTCGTTTCATGAGCATTGTGTCGCGTCCTCGCGTTCGCGCGCTTCATTTTGTCGAGTTCGAGTTGTCGAGCTACTCTGACAGGTTCACTCTGCGGAGACACTCTTGATTCCTCGAGAGCTAAACAAAATATGCCGCCCCATCTCGGGCCATCGAGGGCTTTGCCTCCCATTTTTCCCCACTCCGCAGAGTGACTCCGTCCACGTGTAGGCATTACAAGGAAGCCGATTTTGTTTGTCGCGGCCGCTCAAACGTTTCGGCCGCGCGTAATGGAAACCGATCCCAACTGTCGCGGCCGATCATACGTCTCGGCCGCGCTACAATGTAAATACACGCGCGAGCACTCGGCAACCGACTCCGGCAACTTCTAACGGCAAATGCTTAACCTAATAAACGCTTAAATCTACGACATATCTATCTCTAACGCTATTTCATTTATTAGCGTACTCTGTATTGCTGTTAAGCATTTTGTGAATACATTTTTATCAATACTTATCATTTTTGCTCTCGTAAGTTTATTATTTATACTTACCTATACGGATCTATCAGTTAATAAGTAATATGGCATAACATCTCCTGTCACAGTGTAATAGTATCACACGTCGTTACATAATTTTATTTTCTAAAGCTATGGTTTCTTGAACTTTTAACTTGCATTGTTTAAGTACAAAATGGTAATAATATTTGGTCTAAGAGCCGCTTTTGAAAAGATTCGACATTCGTACAGAATGCTTCATGGTGTAATGAATATATATATATATATGCGTAATTTTGGAGGCATTTAAGAATATCAATCTAATTTCAAGCGGTATACTCTGTACATTTATGGTGGAGTCCGAATATATACCAATTGGATGCTAAAATCTGACTAAAATATTTGAGATAAGTAAATTCTATCTGTAAATAGTTAGTTCAAATGCAATGAAAATGATACTTTGTGATTTCTTTAATTATATTTTACAGGTGCAATCTGTGTCAAATAAAATTCTCTGAGGACTACCAAGGATTTGAGAACCTGTTATTGAGATACTGAAAATAAAATTCTCTGCCTCTGTGTATTGAGAAAAAAATTTTCATCATTATATTTTCCATCAATGTATCTATAATATATCCTCGTTCTAGAATACTGTATGTTGCATGTCATTTTAAAGTGTGTTGTTAAATGCAACTTATCCTAGCTTTTGTGACACCTTTATGTTATAGTTTCACTACACGGCACACTATTTTGAGTATATAGGCATTTCAAACAAAATTCATAGCTTCTGAGCTAATACTTATTGAACTTAACAACTCCAGTATTTAAAAAAAAATACATATATTCATATATAGCGATCTCAATTTTCTACTAGATAGAAAATTTTTCACTAGTTTTTTCAATTTATATTTTATTCTGATCTGATTACTGACTAATTTTTCTATAAAACTTTTTATATGTATTTATATGTGTATTTGTTATATGTATTTATATATTGTGGATTTTAATTGTATTCAAATCTGATAGTATGCTGCATCTGTGAAAACATGAAAGATACATACAGAATGTACAAGTCTTATTCGTTTTTCTGTTATTATATGCTCACTTATGTTTGGAATATAGAACGTAAATGCCCAATTGTCGTGTAATAGATCTTTACTATCATTTACTCTTTATTAGTGCAAAATTGTATATACCTAATTCTGTTTTTACACGATAGATACGTTCCCGAAGAAAATTCGTGTACATTTTTTTATACGTATTCTTCGGGAACATATCTATCGTGTAAAAACAGAATTAGGTGTATATTATTTAGATGAAAATTTTCTATTTTCGTGCATGTGAAAGACTTCGGAATAAAAAAATATATATGAGTGAAGTAAGTAATAAATAAATAAATGAACCAATCCTAGCTTTACACACGGTCTCTGCAGTCATTTGTTTTGTCGTTAACTTTCGTTTGTTTCAGATACTTCTGTTCGTAACTTCATACATGTTCATTTGCTATTCAATTCTCTTATAGTGGTTTGTATCATTTATATTGTGCTACTTTCACTGTTACGTGCTGTTTTAAAAATGGAAAAACTTCCCGGAAAATCCGTCGGTAGCTTTATTTACGTATATAATAATTATACGTATAATAAAGACAATCGCACAAAAAATATTTTTCGCTGTAATACACGCCGTACTACGGGGTGTCGCGGGGCAATAATGGACGTCGGTGATGGTTGTATTAAATTGTTACACGATCACAATCATTTGGAACGAATGCATACAATTGATCAAGAGAAAATGAAGCACGAAATGCTTCAGCTTTGTCGAGAAACGGCGTTTCCATTAAAGCAAATATTCGACGATGTTTGTAGAAAGTAAGTATTAGTTTCTAGTATTTATTAAAAAGTGTGCACTGTAAAATGTAGTCTTTAAATTATGTATGTGTATATAAATTGTGGATTAAGTAATTTATTTTCTTTTATGAAAGATATCCTGACGCTGCATCTGTGCTTTCATATAATAGTGTGAAAGCCACACTTCTTCGTGAGAGACAGAAAAGTTGCCCTCCCATTCCACCTTGTTTAGCTGCTTTATACGAATATTTAAGAACCTCTTCTTTTATGGAAAATATTTATAAAATAATGATAAGCGATGGAGATGGTAAATTAGCAATTTTATTTTCCACTGAATTGCTGTTGCAGACCCTTAATACCTCTCAATGTATTTATGCTGATGGTATTTTCTCTGTAAGTAACATACAGATTGGTATATGTGATTTAATTTTATGAAGTATGTAAAAATAGATAGTGTTCGAAGCAGTAGGAGCAAAATTAACATTTATTGTCAATATGTTGTTTTATTAGTACATTGTAAAACATAATTTTGATATATTTTAGATTATAAATTACAGTTAATTACAATTAATTTATTGCTCTCTGCTCAATTCGCTTTTATGAGAAATGTTGATAATGCATTTTTCTATAAACATGTCTTTGTTGAATTTGTCTCTACTACATCAAACGTTTTACAATATTGAAAAACCAATGCTTCTCATATAAATGCACCATACACATATACTATATGCTTTTGTATAAAAAAAAGTAATTTAGACAAGAAGGGAGTGATTCCAAGAAGCTGCAATCTGGTATATTACTCAGTTTCTTTATTGATGAATGTGTGGAGCTTATATTAAAGTGACATATATTTTTTAAACGGACTGCTATGTAGTTTAATGAACCAATCCACGAAGCTTGTTGCCTTTTATGCAAAAATACTAAACCATTTTAAGTAAAATTGTGATTAATTTTCCATTTTCATTCGAGACCTACATAAAATAAATATCAGTTAAACCCATTGTTATTCAATATAAACGATTTAGTACCTTTTTTCTAAAAAATGGCGAACTGCATCAAATAATGCAACAAAAAATATGTGATTCCATTTAAAAGAATGAAATTGACGATCACATGTCCTCTATGCGTTGATACGTAACAAAATGTACTTATCAGAATGTTGTTTCCAGGAGACTATACACTTGTCCAAAGTATTTTTCTATGGAACATATATTGTATGAATAATTTATATTTATATCATGATATACATAGTTATTTTATTTTTTAAGGTTTTACCTACTCGGCCACCTATAGCACAGTTATATATTATCCACATTCAGTATATGGATACTGTGAGTACAACAATTTATGTAAATATATTATTTTAATGCACTTGTGCAGTGATTACATTTGTACAACTAGTATAGAGATATGTATACATGTTTGTCCAATATTCCAATTTATACTTATGAAAGCTTTATTTTAAAAGGGAGTTGCTACTGTTTTCGTACTGTGTGAGACATTAACAAAGACTATGTATACAACACTGTGGAGCAAAATTAATGAATTATCTCCTATGCTTAATAAGAATTTAAGAATGACAATGACAGATTATGAAATTGCAGCAATGAACACATTGCAGCAACAATTTCCATTAAGCTGTGTAAAAGGCTGCTGGTTTCATTATAACCAGGTTTGTATACAGAGAGGTCCGTTTAAATAAGAAGACCTAAATGTCTCTTCAGGTTATTGCGATGCAAAAAATATTTGTTACGTAATGTGCATGGAGTCAATGGATCAAATATTTGGCACGAATATTTTTCTCCAAGGGTCAGTTTTTTCGGAGTTGTCAAGGTCATCGATGTTTTTTGATACATAACTACATTTTTATTTTATTGCATCTAGTAACTGATGGAAAAATACATTCAGATATGTATAATGACATGACCTTGATCCTCGAAAATTGGCGTTCCTTTGCGCGGACCATCTCTTTTGGCTATTGTGATGCAAAAATATTTGTTGCGTAATGTGTATATCATCAATAGACCAAATATCTGGCAAGAATATTTTTTTCCTAAGGTCATATTTTCGGAGTTATCAAGGTCGTCCATGTTTTTTGATACATAACAACATTTTTATTTTATTGCATCGAGTAACTGATCGAAAAATACATTCAGATATGTATAATAACATGACCTTGAGCTTGATCTGAAGGTAAAACTTTAATTTTCGAAGATCAAGGCCATGTTATTATACATATCTGAATGTATTTTTCGATCAGTTACCCGATGCAATAAAATAAAAATGTAGTTTTATATCAAAAAACATCGATGACCTTGATAACTTCGAAAAAAATATTCATGCCAGATATTTGGTCCATTGATGATATGCACATTACGTAACAAATATTTTTTGCATCGCAATAACCTGAAGAGACATTTAGGTCTTCTTATTTAAACGGACCTCCCTGTATAATAATATTCTAGAAAATATACAGGGTGGCCCACCTAAGTAAGGCCACCTAAATATCTCCTCTAATTGTGGGGTTACAAAAAATATTTTGTATGCTATTTGAATGGTTTGAAAAAACCATTCTATTGCAAAAAAATTTTTTTTCTAGGGTAATTTTTTTCGGAGTTTACAAGGTTATCGATGTTTTTTTGCGTATAATTGTATAATTTTTTTTATTGCATCGTGTAGCTGATGTAAAAATACGTTCAGTTATGTACATTACATGACCTTGAAATGACCTTTGAGTTCAAAAATTAAACGGAAACGATAAATTGTCTATCGAAACTTTAGAGACGAAGACGTCGTTCGGGAATCTGTAAATACAACAGAGTGTAAATACAAATGTTTACTATGCGATTTGAAAATCGCCTGAATTACAGATTCCCGAACGACGTCTTCGTCTCTAAAGTTTCGATAGACAATTTATCGTTTCCGTTTAAGTTTTGAACTCAAAGGTCATTTCAAGGTCATGTAATGTACATAACTGAACGTATTTTTACATCAGCTACACGATGCAACAAAAAAAAATTATACAATTATACGCAAAAAAACATCGATAACCTTGTAAACTCCGAAAAAAATTACCCTAGAAAAAAATTTTTTTTGCAATAGAATGGTTTTTTAAAACCATTCAAATAGCATACAAAATATTTTTTGTAACCCCACAATTAGAGGAGATATTTAGGTGGCCTTACTTAGGTGGACCACCCTGTATATACCTCTCATAGAAGATATAATCTTAATTCAATTTTTCGTGATAAAGGCTTTATTACGAAAATGGCGCTATTTAGGTCTTGCAGATGCGCCAACCAAAGTATTGTCCATGGCAATGACTTTAGCCTTGACTCCTGAAGACCTTTTTGAAAAAGGATTCTCTGAAATTCGTAATGAATCTGCTTCAATAATTCCTGAATATCCAGCAATAGAAACTTTTATTAAGTATTTACAAACTACGTGGCTACCAAAAATGAAAAAAGTTTCAGTACACGATTGTCCAATAAGAACAAACAATATATCAGAATCCTATAATAATATTGTTTCGTCAAAGTTAGGAAAAGGGAAAAAGAACGTATGGAAATTTTTGGGTAATTGTATTTTGTTTATATAAAATATTTGTATACTATTACGTATTTTCTCCTCTTCTCCTTCTCTATTACAGAATAAGAAAATGATCTGTTATTAAAGATAAATTAGTTCTTAACTTTACAGAACATTTGGAACAGCTACTAATGGACGAAGAAATTAAGGTCAAAAGATTAAGTACAGGACAATCGCTACGTCGTAAAAGCAATAACAAAACTATACTAAGGAACAATAAAATTGAAACATTACAGAAGCAGCTCGCTAATGGAAGGTTTGTAACACATAAATTTCTTAAACTGCATTTATTATAATTGTGTTCATAATTGTATTTATCACTTTTAGCTTTAATGATATTACAAAATATTTCTTTGGGCAGTTCCACTCTAAATTACATCGAACGTGTCTGTGGATTTTTATGAAATTTTGTAATATCTCGCTAGTCGTTCCTCGGCATTGTTTTACCTTTTCGAGTCATAAGGGTCAGAAGTTGAATATATATGTACTTCTTAAGAAAATATGAGCCTGCAGCATCAAACGGTCTTCTTAATGTTGTGCAAGTTTCAGGCAAGAGCATTAATAATTGTCAAAGTTACTACAGTTCAACCTTTGGTACCTTTGACAATCATTAATCTACCAGCTGGAAATGTGAAGACTATTCAGAAGAATCCTGTTAAAATTCTGCTCCTCAAGGTTATTTCAAATTTTGAAAAACAAAAATATTGTTTATAATCATTAAAAAGGACATAGCCGTATGTTACATTCTCTTGGTTAAACTTTATAACTTCACACACTTAATGTTGATATTTCTAACATTTTTTCAGTTATAATATTTTAAAAATAGTATTCATCAAATTTCGACTTTCATAACTAAAAAAGGTTAAACTGTATCGACGAACAAGTAATGGAATTTTGTTTCCACTTGGAGTGGAATTGCCCATTTATATTGTAAGAATGTTTCCTTATAAAAGATGTTTATACGTAGCCTGGTGTTTAAATAGGTTAACTTTAAAGGAATACTTATTATCTTTTTATAAGGGCAACAAGATAATAATGTACGGGAATGAAGGTAAAGTATTGCAATTATTATTAATGTAGAAAGTTAAATTATGAAAAATATGCAAGTCAAAATATACAAAAATTAAGTGTGTTTCTTATTTTTCAATATTTCTCTCTATATTTCAATATTATTAATAAAATTATTGAAAACAATTTTTTTATTACACCACTTTCATAATTACTGGTAAATGTATCTCCAATAATAATTTTTTAAAGACTTTCCAGACACTTATTTTGACTGTGCTAACAATTCAGTGGTTGCAACTGTAGTTGAGGAAGGCCAAGAATCGCGAAATGAAATCGCCAATAAAACGCAATGTAGGTTAACACATGGTACGATAAATATGAATAAATGGGGACTCTCCCACTTTCATAATTACTGGTAAATGTATCTCCAATAATAATTTTTTAAAGACTTTCCAAACACTTATTTTGACTGTGCTAACAATTCAGTGGTTGCAACTATAGTTGAGGAAGGCCAAGAATCGCGAAATGAAATCGCCAATAAAACGCAATGTAGGTTAACACATGGTACGATAAATATGAATAAATGGGGACTCTCCCACTTTCATAATTACTGGTAAATGTATCTCCAATAATAATTTTTTAAAGACTTTCCAGACACTTATCTTGACTGCGTTAACAATTCAGTGGTTGCAACTGTAGTTGAGGAAGGCCAAGGATCGCGAAATGAAATCGCCAATAAAACCCAATGTAGATTAGCACAAGGTATTGTAAATACATATAGACAAATGGTGACCTAGTTCCGATTGCGTTGCCCTTGAAATATGTTGTTAAGGTCAACATTTTGAACAACTCCTTCCTATACATATAATGCTAATGAATTCTCCGGGTGATTAGGTAAAGACAGGAATAATAACAGAATTGAGTTTCTCCTGTAAAAAGAGATTTTTAAAATTTTATTTTTCATGTTCTTATTTACAACTATTTACAAAGCTTACCTGTAAAAAGAGAAACGACATTAAACGTCAATTATTCCCTATGTCCTTTCCCTAATTACAATCTCTACAATTATTGTGAGTATTTGTTTTACTAACCTAATTACCAACGCGCAGTAAGTGCGCGGGATAAGTTCGGACTATGACCTTGACAACATATGAGAAGGTGAAGGTCATTGGAGCTGGGTCCCTCTTTGTCTATATTTACCGTTAGTAAGTACATTAAAGGGATACAAACATACATGGTCAAATTGTTTGTGTTTGTTTCTGCAGGTTCTCCAGAAATATGTTCTGAATGTGCTACTAATTCAATAAATTTAAGAACAGTTCGAAAAATACAAGTCCAAGTGAGGAAAAAACGTACGAAAAAAGTAATACAAGATAAAGGTACAATTTAAATTAAACCATCTGGACATACAATATGAGAAAATTGAAGGAATACTAAATATCGATGAGAACATTTACTTTATTGATTTTATCTCAACACTAATTGTAAACAATGCCTTTCTCTCTCACATAATATTAGACATAGCTTTGAGACACCGATTTGTCTTCCAATAGCATATATGTATATGTTGCAAATACTAATATGTAGATTTTCTACTTTTAGATTTTTTTAGAATAATTAAAATTACCCTTTTCTGTCGTATGGAGCTTACAAAATGTGAAGAATTACTTGTTTTGAGATAACTTTGCAAATAGAAGTATATCCTATTTTTTCATCGTCGTATCATATTTGAAATGAAAAGTAGGCCACAATTCAGTGTTCCTTGAATTTTTTTAATAGTATATTGTTAGAAATATTTAATTCTTATTCAATCAAAAGAAAAAATTCTTTTACAGTAAAAGAACTAGTCAACAAGAACATCGACCTTCGTCAGCCGCGTATAATTTTAGAAAAACTTCGAAATTAAAGTGTAGCAGATCTTTTTTATGTGTCGGGCTGAACAACTTTTTACACATCTGCCCATCGCTCGGACTTAGTTTCCGAGATAATTGCAAAAAACCATTGTTACATTTTAGAAATTGGAAGAACTGGATGAATGAGAAACGGTTGAATTTGAAAGTAAGTGGAGTGGACTGTATAAATGTTGAAACTAGAACGTATGGATCTACTAATAAATAACTGTATTTCACTGGAAAATGATAGTCAGAAACAAATGTACACTGATGTTGAATAAAGATTAGATAAAGACTATTAACTAAATCGACTGTTAACTCGACGTTAACTAAATCTCGATCCTTCTGGCGTATCCTGAGTATAAAAATACTAAAGCATATTTGTCTAAAAACTTACCGTTGCTGAGATACTTGACTGTGTTCATTCCCTTAGATTCATTCTGGGACGTATTAGAGGATATGCTCACTACGTCAAATGTAAACATTATAAGGCTTCATGAAAACAGTCAAACATCTCAGCAACGATAAGTTATATATATATGTATCATGGAAGGCGCAGTGTCACATGTGTATTAAAATTATCATTACATGTGGGACATCTATTACACTCTAGTCGCATGATGCATATCATGCAGCATGCAAGATGACCACATGGAACGCAAACTTGTGTTGCTTTCTTAACAAAGCAGATTATGCAATACCCTTCTTTATGTTCTCTAATATCTTCTTTTCGATTATTATTATCATTACTGACTTGATTTTCCGTTTTATCATACCAAAATCTATCTTCAAGAATTTCATAAATGTCATCATCTAGAAAAATATAAATTGGATTGTTAATATATAGTATACAGGACGTCCCACTCAATTGGGATGAATTATACAGGGTGGCCCACATAACTCTGAACAGCTCAATATCTCGAAAACTATGCCATCGATTTTAAAGTTCTTAGTCTTAAATTGCATGGAACTGAAGGGCCTTTCTGACTACATAAACGTGAAGTGGTCTCCCTTCCCCTTTAATGGGGGAGGGGAGGTACCTTTGTAATTTTAAATGGAACCCCCTATAAAATGTTACATATTTAGATTCTACCGGAAAAAACAAGTCAATTTTGTCTGAAACATTTTTTTGTCAGATACTTCCATGATGAGATATAACAGTTTGAAGTTTCGAGTTGTAGGTACTTGAAGCGCTCGAAAATAGCGTTATGGAATTATACGCGCTTGTGTCCTTTGCTTATTCGTGAAGAAATAAAATGTACTTTAAATTAAATGTTCAAAATGTCCTCCACGGGCTTGTAAACATTTATTTACTCGAAACATCAAAGTTGTTCTAACACTTTTTAACATTTCGGGAGTCACTGAAGCGCAAGCGTCATGTATTCTTTGTTTCATATCCTCTTTTGTCGTCGGCGGTTCAAACATAACTTTGTCCTTTACATATCCCCATAAGAAAAAATCTAATGGTGTTAGATCGGGGGATCGAGGAGGCCATTGACGAGGTCCCCCACGATCTATCCATTTGTTCCCAAATTTTTCGTTCAAAAATTGCCTGGTGATGATTGCAAAATGTGGAGGAGCGCCGTCTTGTTGGAACCACATTTCTCTTCTAACGTGCAGTGGCACATCTTCCAAAAGCGCAGGCAAATGATTTTTTAAGAAATCACAATAACTTGCAGATGTTACAGTTTCTTGAAAAAAATAAGGTCCAATCACAAAATCTCCTATTAGGCCACACCAAACATTTAAAGACCATCGATGTTGAAAGGGAACACATCGCATCCAATTTGGGTTTTCCACGGCCCAATAATGCAGATTATGTCTATTTACATGCCCTGAATTCATAAAAGTGGCCTCATCGGAAAAAAGTATTATGCACAAAAAGTCATTTTCCACAACACCCTGCAGCCACTCACAAAATCTTACGCGGTGATCGTAATCTGCTATCGAAAGCTCTTGTGATAAAACCATGTGATATGGATGATACTTTTGCCGTTTCAAAATTCGTTGAATTGATGAACGACTAATACGTGATGTTTGTGCAAGTGTACGTTCACTAATATGAGGATTTAATGTAATTGCAGCAAGAATACTGGCACTATTATTTTCATTAGTGACAGCTTTAGGTTTATTGCGAGTTTTTTTACACAATTCACCGTGCTCGCGAAGCCGCTTTTCTAAATTATGAAATGTTGCATGACATTTTTTGATCCCATAACGTACAAAAAACACCTAACGTTAATAACATATTCACTTCTGTGTCAAAAGTAGCCATAATCACAATGTTACTGCTTGAATAACAGCTCTAAACTGAAAACATTTTCATAGATAAGTGAGTCAAACTCAAGAATTGTAAATATTGTTGTTTGTGTTTCTTCATGAATAAGCAAAGGACTCAAGCGCGTATAATTCCATAACGCTATTTCCGAGCGCTTCAAGTACCTGCAACTCGAAACTTCAAACTGTTAGATCTCATCATGGATGTATCTGACAAAAAAATGTTTCAGACAAAATTGACTTGTTTTTTCCGGTAGAATCTAAATATGTAACATTTTATAGGGGGTTCCATTTAAAATTACAAAGGTACCTCCCCTCCCCCATTAAAGGGGAAGGGAGGCCACTTCACGTTTGTGTAGTCAGAAAGGCCCTTCAGTTCCATGCAATTTAAAACTAAGAACTTTAAAATCGATGGCATAGTTTTCGAGATATTGAGCTGTTCAGAGTTATGTGGGCCACCCTGTATATTGAGAATCGTTAGTGCCACATTTTATAGAAAAGAAAATTAAATAGTGTGGGAAAGTCTAATTACTCATAGATTTTTTCCATCCAATTATACATTTAGCAATTGTGGATGCACTTTTTTAAAATGGTATGTACTATTTATTTGTGACATTTTAAAGAACACAATTTGCGTGTACTATATCAAAAAATAATATAATATGATGAGCGCGGTATTTAACCTTCCTCTATAGAATGAGCCCTCACCCAGTTCAAAATATGATCTTATAAGCTCAAACAACGACATGGCGCAGACTCATGTTTCGACCTAAAATCTCATAAGATTCCAGTTCCTTTCTAGTAAAAATCTGAAGGTATACTACCCCCTTATAGGTTCTACCTGGTTATAGTACACTTTGGCTCTATATAGGATACAGATATGTAAAGTCAAATAAATTACCGTCAATATGATTGCTGTCAAATTTGTCATGGAGATTTTGTGCACTTTGTATATTTACTATGCTGCTGTGTAAAATACATTGCTGGGGTTCGTTGAGATAATTTTCTACAAATATTAAACTTTATAAATTATTTTATATCAGGAAATAGCATTGAGTTCATAAAAACGCAACAAGTGAAAAATAAATTAATTCTTTTATGCTAACAAAAAAACATATGAAATTACCTGTAACTTTTGTATCTTTTGTTTTCAGAGAACCCGATGATGTCAAAGCCGTATTTGGTAACGTTCTTCTATCTTTTTTATGCACTCGTTCTGCTAATAATATATATTATTTTGAATAATATGTCGTATTTATATTGCAGGTTGTACGTACTATACAATAAAGCAAATTTATTTACCTTTCTCCACCGGTCCATAACTTATATCAAAATAATTGATATCTTCAATCTCATCATTAGTATCTTCATCTGTACAAGAAAAACATGTTAATTGTATGGAATATCTTCTATGCGAAGACATAAGATATATAAGCTACATACTTGCCAATGTGATAACTTTATTAATTTGAAAAGTTTTTTCATTATGAGTAAACATATTTAAAAATTCTTCTAAAGATAATCTAAAAATCATATACATTCAAATGTAAAATACACATACATATATGTATATGGACAAATAGTAAACATGTTAGTAACAAATAGTAAACAGTTGGAACTAGAGAAAAAGACACATACCTTCCAGCATTATATTCTTCTTGAGCACTTGTTATTTCTTTTCTATGATTAATATTAGCATTTGTACGACGTCTTCGAATATGCTATACCATTTTGCAATCGACTCAAGTCAAGCTCTTGGTCAATAAGCAGATCTTTTACTTTTTCTAAAAATGTAATAACATTTAATTATATATAAACCTCTGTATATGTAGAATAACATAAAGAATAAATTAAGTATAGTCACTAAATTATAAATAAATTCATGCCACTTATCAAAAATTAATTTTATGTGTATAATAAACAATAAAAGTAAAAAATACTGTACCTAAAAATGCCCAAATATTAATATTTTGTTTCCCCAGTTTTTGACATGCAATGTTGTGAAATGATTCTGCAATATTATTCGTACGTACTGGACAATTGTGCACGCTGACTTGCGATGCTATGTTTAACCAAGTACGTCTCATATAGGTCATAAACAAAAGAATACCCGGAAACTTGCTGGATGCAATATCTGCTTCCTTTTGAATAATTGACAAACCTTGTTCAAATTTTATAGCAGGTATTAAAGGCAAAGACATTGCCATATGTACAACAGTATGAGGAGCACTATTTAATCCAAGCTTACGCCACTTTCGAAGAACAGCCTACAATATATAAACAGAAAACTAGAATTGTGTTAATACAAGTAAATGTATTATAAATAGCATTACAAACCTGACAATAATGGAACCAGCAGCCATGCATATCTGCACTGGGAAATAACTTGCTTAAGGTTTTAACAGCTGCTGTTTCATAATCGCTCATTATAAAGTTTATAGTGTTTGGCAAATTGGGTATTATATTAATTATTTTTTCCCATATGGCAGTATATAAAGTAGCTGTTCGTTTTTCGCATAGAATAAGTAGAGTCGCAATACCCTAAAAAAATCATCTCATAATATTGAACTCATTTTAATATATAAAACTAATGCAAATTATGTTTTACATTATCCATGTAGCGTATGTGAACTGTGTACAGCTGTACTATGTGGGGTTTCTTCGGTAAGACCTCTAAGAAAACAAATATTACATAACGTACTATGACATATACACATTTTGGACTTACGACATATATAGTTTTCAGATGAAATTATTGGACTTGATTTCAAAAATTGATTACTAACTAAGATATGATTCTGAACAACTTTACCATTCATTTACCAAAATGTTCAGTACGACTTTAGGTATTAGTTATTAATGAAAAACTGACCAATCAGGAACAATGCACAGAATAAATGTCAGCATTATAGATTCAAGAATATAATGTGGAATTTTTAAACTTAAAGATAACAAATGTAAAAATGTTTCAGTCAAACATACAATATAACTATTATAATAAATGTTATATCTAATGTTAAAGTATAAAAGGAGGATGTTATAGCAGATTTATAACGGTATTACTATACTTACTGCAAAAGTTCCATCTACGTACAATTCTGTAGATTTACTCAATGCTTCAACTAAAATGTCAGATGACAAAATTATTGCGTTTTCCCCTTTTTCTGACACTGCATAGTATACATTTAAGTATTCCAGAGGTTGATAATTTTGAATCATTTCATTTAAGAGTATAAACGTCTCTGGTATTCGTGGCCGACAATATGCTCTTTCCCTTTGTAATGTTGGTCTTAATTTTCGAAAAGAGCAATGTGCTCCAGCATCTGGGTACCTGCAATTATAATCAAATTTATGTCCATCTCAATAAAATTTTGAATAAAAAAATGTTTGAAAACATACTTTCTACAAACATCGTCGAATATTTGCTTTAATGGAAACGACGTTTCTCGACAAAGCTGAAGCATTTCGTGCTTCATTTTCTCTTGATCAATTGTATGCATTCGTTCCAAATGATTGTGATCGTGTAACAATTTAATACAACCATCACCGACGTCCATTATTGCCCCGCGACACCCCGTAGTACGGCGTGTATTACAGCGAAAAATATTTTTTGTGCGATTGTCTTTATTATACGTATAATTATTATATACGTAAATAAAGCTACCGACGGATTTTCCGGGAAGTTTTTCCATTTTTAAAACAGCACGTAACAGTGAAAGTAGCACAATATAAATGATACAAACCACTATAAGAGAATTGAATAGCAAATGAACATGTATGAAGTTACGAACAGAAGTATCTGAAACAAACGAAAGTTAACGACAAAACAAATGACTGCAGAGACCGTGTGTAAAGCTAGGATTGGTTCATTTATTTATTTATTACTTACTTCACTCATATATATTTTTTTATTCCGAAGTCTTTCACATGCACGAAAATAGAAAATTTTCATCTAAATAATATACACCTAATTCTGTTTTTACACGATAGATATGTTCCCGAAGAATACGTATAAAAAAATGTACACGAATTTTCTTCGGGAACGTATCTATCGTGTAAAAACAGAATTAGGTATATACAATTTTGCACTAATAAAGAGTAAATGATAGTAAAGATCTATTACACGACAATTGGGCATTTACGTTCTATATTCCAAACATAAGTGAGCATATAATAACAGAAAAACGAATAAGACTTGTACATTCTGTATGTATCTTTCATGTTTTCACAGATGCAGCATACTATCAGATTTGAATACAATTAAAATCCACAATATATAAATACATATAACAAATACACATATAAATACATATAAAAAGTTTTATAGAAAAATTAGTCAGTAATCAGATCAGAATAAAATATAAATTGAAAAAACTAGTGAAAAATTTTCTATCTAGTAGAAAATTGAGATCGCTATATATGAATATATGTATTTTTTTTTAAATACTGGAGTTGTTAAGTTCAATAAGTATTAGCTCAGAAGCTATGAATTTTGTTTGAAATGCCTATATACTCAAAATAGTGTGCCGTGTAGTGAAACTATAACATAAAGGTGTCACAAAAGCTAGGATAAGTTGCATTTAACAACACACTTTAAAATGACATGCAACATACAGTATTCTAGAACGAGGATATATTATAGATACATTGATGGAAAATATAATGATGAAAATTTTTTTCTCAATACACAGAGGCAGAGAATTTTATTTTCAGTATCTCAATAACAGGTTCTCAAATCCTTGGTAGTCCTCAGAGAATTTTATTTGACACAGATTGCACCTGTAAAATATAATTAAAGAAATCACAAAGTATCATTTTCATTGCATTTGAACTAACTATTTACAGATAGAATTTACTTATCTCAAATATTTTAGTCAGATTTTAGCATCCAATTGGTATATATTCGGACTCCACCATAAATGTACAGAGTATACCGCTTGAAATTAGATTGATATTCTTAAATGCCTCCAAAATTACGCATATATATATATATATTCATTACACCATGAAGCATTCTGTACGAATGTCGAATCTTTTCAAAAGCGGCTCTTAGACCAAATATTATTACCATTTTGTACTTAAACAATGCAAGTTAAAAGTTCAAGAAACCATAGCTTTAGAAAATAAAATTATGTAACGACGTGTGATACTATTACACTGTGACAGGAGATGTTATGCCATATTACTTATTAACTGATAGATCCGTATAGGTAAGTATAAATAATAAACTTACGAGAGCAAAAATGATAAGTATTGATAAAAATGTATTCACAAAATGCTTAACAGCAATACAGAGTACGCTAATAAATGAAATAGCGTTAGAGATAGATATGTCGTAGATTTAAGCGTTTATTAGGTTAAGCATTTGCCGTTAGAAGTTGCCGGAGTCGGTTGCCGAGTGCTCGCGCGTGTATTTACATTGTAGCGCGGCCGAGACGTATGATCGGCCGCGACAGTTGGGATCGGTTTCCATTACGCGCGGCCGAAACGTTTGAGCGGCCGCGACAAACAAAATCGGCTTCCTTGTAATGCCTACACGTGGACGGAGTCACTCTGCGGAGTGGGGAAAAATGGGAGGCAAAGCCCTCGATGGCCCGAGATGGGGCGGCATATTTTGTTTAGCTCTCGAGGAATCAAGAGTGTCTCCGCAGAGTGAACCTGTCAGAGTAGCTCGACAACTCGAACTCGACAAAATGAAGCGCGCGAACGCGAGGACGCGACACAATGCTCATGAAACGACAGATATATAAAATAGATATACGGATTGGCGAATCAGGAGGATGTGTAATCACTAATAAATTAAAAATTAATATCACCATGTTTTATTCTTGATTTTCGTCTCGTACTGTCTTGAAGAATCGCCCATTAAATTGTCTCCAACATGTTGCCGATATATATGTATGTCTTGGACTAGATCGGACCACCGCTTTTCTCGTAAACAGTAAGTATTCCACAAAAGTGGCGGAAGAAATACTGCAGCATATCTTAGTGGCAACATAATGACCTAAAACAATTTTTCAAGAATTAATACATGTAACTATTATTTTATGTTCATAAGTAAAGTTCAATATAAAAATATAATTATTGTAACATATATAACAAATACACTGGACTAGCTCTGAAAAAAAGATAAGTAAAATGTAAAGAAATACCTGAAACATGAAAGCATCTTTTACTATTAATGTTGTAAATAACATTAAATGACTTAAGGATTTCTGAAATAAATTAGGTAATACACCTTGTACTTACAAGTTTATTAATATCAATGGTTCTATCGTGATAGGTAGCGTCAAGAATCACTGTGTTTAAATCAAGAACACATAAAATATATTACAATTTAAAAATTCAATATTTTTTTGCTTATGCTTTTTCAAAGAGTTGTCGTTACATTTTAAATAAAAGACATAATTAAGGATCATTTGTCATATAAAAAAATTATTATTATTTCACTAACGTATATACACATTTGGTCAAATTATTACACCTTGTTAGAATGCTTAATCCCTTGCGGTCCACACAGTTCCATCTCATATAGTTTTAGAACTTGCTATAATATCATACAATTTAGCTTTAATCCAGATAAAATAAGTATATTAGCAATATATTTAGAACAGTGAAAACTAGAATTGCTTTCATATAATATTTAATTATGGGATTTATGTAATATGTAATTATGGTATTTATATAATATGTAATTATGGTATTATTCATGAATGGAATATGAATATGTAAAATACGCGAGCAGTTGTGCAAAAATAACATTTCTAGACTAAGTCGACGTAAATAGGACCGCAACAGGTCAATATACGCATTTTTAAGAGCAACTTAATATTCGTGTACGTAATCTTGTTTGCCAATCACTATATCATCAGTAAAAAGAAAATAAAATAAGCCACATAGTATCTGGTTTATTCTATCCGTACCTTTTTGATAGATAGAAATACTTACCTTACTTAATCTGATCAAATTCTAGCTCCCAAATTATGTATTCTCAATCCTTTTGAATCTGCTGCAACATAAATATTTTTTCAACTATTTACAGCTTCTTCATGTTCTTCACTATTTACATGCGTATATTACGATCATTTAACAAATATAGTACTTAACATAACACTTGTGACACAGATTGTACACAAAATAAATTACTTAAAACCGTAGCATTTTCTCACATTTTTATCAACTATTCATAATTTAAGCACATCTTACACAGTCACCTATAAAATTAAAATCACTGACAAATTTTGATACTTTAGACACATTCTGCATAGAAGGTATATAATCATAGACTATGTAATCACACAGCACAACACAAGATGATAAACAACAGTTTGAATTCATTCTGTGCGCAATCTATCGTGAGTACAATTTTACATGTGCGTAACTCAGCGTGTGCGTCTTAACTATGTGGGCAATCCTTGCGTGTGCGAAAACCCACTGTGTCCAATGTTACTGTGTCCAAAAAAACCGTGTGTCCAATAATACTGTGTCCAAAAGAACCGTGTGCCATGCCGTCGTGCGCAATCGTCTGTGCGCAAAAGACGGCCTCTCATACCGTCAGAGTACCGTCACGCAGCCGGCCAGGCGATCGAGCGTCTGTCGTGTGCGCACGTAGCGACACGACAGGCAACAACTCGGGCCGTAGACCGACACGCAACGGGTCGCGACGTTCTACTAAGGGAGAAGTGCACGACTACGTGACCGGAACATTTGCCGAAGATGGTGTACCCTCGCACTGGAAACCACGAAGGCCCATACGGGGTATCTGCGCACCAACGGAAGCCAGCCTCGTCGACGATGAATCTCCCCATTCGATCTTTTGGGTTTCTCAGGTTTACCCCTGAACGGTTTCACGTACTCTTGAACTCTCTCTTCAAAGTTCTTTTCAACTTTCCCTCACGGTACTTGTTCGCTATCGGTCTCGTGGTCATATTTAGCCTTAGATGGAGTTTACCACCCACTTAGGGCTGCACTCTCAAGCAACCCGACTCTAAGGAGAGGTCCTCCCGAAACGCGTACCGGTCGCTACGGGCCTGGCACCCTCTACGGGTAAATAGCCCCATTCAAGATGGACTTGGACGCGGTTCGACGTCACAGGATAAATGGACCCTCCTAAACACTACATTTCCCAACGGCGGAACCGCGGGATTCAGTGCTGGGCTCATTCCTGTTCGCTCGCCGCTACTAAGGAAATCCTTGTTAGTTTCTTTTCCTCCGCTTAGTAATATGCTTAAATTCAGCGGGTAATCTCGCCTACTCTGAGGTCGTCAAACGTGAAAAAAAATGTTTCGTATATTTCACCGAAAGCATTAAAAGTACGCGAGAACGTACAGAGGAGCACAAAAAAAAAAAAAAACAAAACCATATATCTTATGCGCCACACCAAAGTGTCTTTTCTCTATATAATATATATAGAGATTTCTTCATTTTGTTCGTCGATCGGAAACTCTCGCTAGACGATCGGCCGGTTAACTTTAACGTCCGTCGAAAAGAACTTCCGGGGA